>NC_081407.1:444745493-445051587 GCF_030272615.1 Cryptomeria japonica | reverse complement strand
TTCTTTTTGTTTTCTTTGAAACAATGTCATTCTGATATTGTCTAAAAGAGGGGCAAATGTAGACACCTAAAAAATGTCTCATTAATTCTACACTAATTATTCATCTATTTAATTAAGTAATTCTTTAATTATTTGATTAAACTAACTATTTCTTCTAATCTTAGCCATTCAACACTTCTAATTATTCTATTTATATTCTCAAATCATTTTAATCAGTTAACCATATCTCAATTATTAATTAAATATCAATTATTTAATTAATTATGACCTTTTCCTTAATTCAATAATCTTTATTATTTAATTAATTCAATCTTCTAAGTTTAAATAATTTCATTTAAATTAATTAATTAAATTCCTCCAATTCCCCAAATTATAATTATAATTAATTCCATCTAATTTCATTTCATATTTCCCCAAATTCGAATTTCATATCATTTCATTTCATCTAATTCCAAATCATCAAATTCATACTTCACCAAATCTGAATTTCAGATAATTTCATGTGCATTTCAGCATTCGAATGACCAAATTCAAATCCAAATTGAAAATCAAAATCAAATTGAATTTCAAATTCCTACAACACATGCTAAATCAGAACTGATTTATCAAATGAGTTAACTCATCAATCATCCTTTTTAACTCAAAATCAGCTTTTTATGACTAATCCATCAATTCAGTCATCTCCCTAGTCTATTCAATTCACTGATCAATCAAATGAGTTTACTAGTCAATCTATTCAGTTCACTCTCCAATCAATCTTGTTAACAGATCAATCTATTGAGTTAACAGATCAATCGTGACTAGTTTACTGATCAATCAATTTCAGTTATCTATCAACCAACACTTGAGTTCTATTTCTCACCCCCTATAAATTAAGCATCATTTTCATCAATTCAATCTAGTATCTATCTTTTTCAGAATCACAATCTTCAAAGTATTTGTATGCAGGAAATTGGTGCAATACCTGAGAGCCACCAACCACTCAAATTGGAGAAGCACAATGGAAGCAAAGATGCAGAATGAGGGAGTTCTTGTTTTAATTCATTCCTTATTTCGTATTGATTTTCATTGATTATGTTTGTTTGTTTGTTAATTAGTTAGGAATTGGTGATTCATTCTTACTTGCTAATTAGCTTAATACACATGACATTCAGGCATAGAAACAAAATCGATGAGTACATCACACTTACGATATGTGAAATGTGTCTTATCTTACACATAAAAATATGACATGCAGCCAATAACACCTATTTTGATGTTTTAAGAGTTTGATAGCTTATGTCTTTGAAAATGAATCAGGATGGTTCTCCCTAGTGAGGATGAAGATGAAACCCTTGTGCTTCAATCCAATATAGGTTTTCATGATAAGCAAGAAGATATTATCTTTGAATTGAATACCTTAGCTTGGAGAACACAAACTAGTTGGGTCGATTTTAGATAATAATGTTTGTCTTGGACAAAGAGGAAGAGAAGGTATGAAATCTCAAAGAAGCCCTATGTAGAGAACAAGAATAGATACATGAATGACAACAAGATTTCCAAGAAACTCCCAGACCTCCTCAATAAGATTTAACACTTTTTTTCATTGATTTCAGTCAATTTATGCTCAAATAAGTGTTTTGCATCATCAATTTGTGAAATTGAATTGAATTACTTTCTAATTTGTAGTTGGAGCTAAGAGTTACATAGTTCATCAGCAGAACTACATAGTTAGTCCATCTTGCATTACAATTGGTTCATCTTGTAGTGCAGGTGTCTCATTCTATTGCGTAATTGGCCTATGTACCTATGCAGTTGGTAGGTATAGTTGATTTCTAGATTAGGTTTTTTCAATTAATTTAAGATATTTAAATCTATTTTTGGCATAAGTTTTCCAAGGTTGCTAATCAATTTGTCCAACATTCTGGCATCTATGGGACAAAGATCAAAACAAATCAGACTACTAACTTGTTTGGTGCAAGATGATTGTTAAAGACTTGAAACCCAAACAAATTGTGTGCTTGATTTTTCATTAGCTTAGCTCATAATTGAATTTCTTAAAGTAAATGAATGTGTGTTTTCTATATTTTCAGTGCTTCCTCATTCTGTAGGGTGGACCCACTGTTGCATTGAGTATCTTCTCCACTCGCCTTCAGGGTCTTGGGTGAAAGAGAAAGGTGACAATGACACCAACTTTTATTTTAGTAAAGGAATATTTTATGGGGATTTCTGTTGGCAATATGTTGGATTTGGTTAAGTGTTGTCATTAGTGTCAACACTATATCCTGGTTGGAGGCTATCTCGATTGGACCTATCCCAATCAATCTTGGGGATCATCTTGGTTTTGGCTATGATTCTGATCCGGTATGATCATATCTCTGCATTCGGTTTTGGATGCTTACTCTAGATGGTAATATGTTTTCCATATTCTATTGATTCATGTTTTGGTGCTCTGGTTGCTATCACTTTTCTTCTCGTTTGGTATTTCCTGGTGTAGCGTAGAAATTAGGAATCATCAAAAGATAAGTAGATCAATCAAAATGCAAGACATACTAGCTCAATCAAAAGAACACTCATTGAAATGAACCTAATTCTAAGCACATTCAATAGAGGCATAAAAACAAAGTATTCAAAATGAAAATCATGCAAACCAGACGTAGAATTGAACACTCCTTCCATGCGGCTCCATTGTTGTTCTTTCCTCTTCAATGGGTTTGTGGATCTCACCTACAAGTGCTCACACAATTGAAAGCAAAAAGGCTCAAGAGTACTAGAACTAAAATTTGATAGTTTGACAGCAATTCGGATTTCAAGAAGTAATTGAAGGGGCTGATTGAAGAAAAATTATCCAATTTATAGAGAAATTGGAGAAATCACAAAATTGGCATGATGCAATTCAAATGGAAATTGCAAATCAATATGACAAATTATGACAAATTATGCACTTTCCATGCACAATTTGATTGATTGACAATTTGATGACAAATTATGACACATTCTATGTCAAAATTGATTGATTATCAATTATGACAATTTCATGACAAATTGACATGCCATTCCCATGGAATTAGGAGATGAAATAGGAGGGAAAAGAAATTAGAAATTTGAGAATTTAGAAAATTGAAATTGATGAAAATTAGGAAATTGGAATTAGAAATTGATGAAAAATAGGATTTAGGAATTAGTGAATTAATTAATAATTTTTCATTTATTAATCAATTCACAAAGAAGAATAATTAGCCAATTAAATAAAGATTTAATTGTAATAAGAAGACTTAGGATTAACAAGTAATTTAGTAATCCTAGAGGAAGAAATGGCGAATTAGGTTAAATGACTAAATCATAAAACCCTAGAAGACGAATTAGAAATGCGAAAATGACAATTAGGTCTTGATTAAAGGTAATTAATGTCATGATTTGATTTCGATAAATGACCAATGCGACAAAATGATTGATAAAATGCGCCAATTGACGAGGAACAATAACAAATTGATCCAAATTGACATAATTGAGATAGATAACGATCGATGACAAATTGGTCGTAAAATGACAAAATCGACAAGAGGACAAGGATCGACAACAAAATGGATTGCAAGATGACAAGATTGAAGATGACCACGATCAATGACAAATCGATCACCAAAATGACAAGATTGATAACGACCACGATCAATGACAAATTGATCGCAAGATTGAACATGACAACGATTGATGACAAATCGATCATTTAAAATGAAAGGATTGATAAACTAATCGCCAGATGACAAGATCGAAAAGAGGACAAAAACCCTAATTAGGATTGACGATGTCCAAAATGATAAGATTGATGATAAAATTGATAAGATTGACAGGAGGACAAAACCCTAATTAGGATTGACGATGTCCAAAATGATGACAAATGAATACGCATATTGATGTGACAAAGTAAAATCGATCAAAATCATGACTGGATAATGTTGTCGACAAGACCAAATTCGAAGACGAGATGATTGAAGAATGTAGAAGAATGACTCAATGTTCGCAAATGATAAAAATCAAGTGCGTGACATAGGAGAAATGTTAATGCGACGCAAAAACCTAAAATGAGGCAATGCGCAAATGTTAAAGTATGACCTCGCAAGCGTTGACCATTTTTGGGTGTCTACATTTTGCCCCTCTTTGAGACAATGCGATTCTGAGCGTTGTTTCAAAGAACAATAATGAAAATGCCCCAGACAATAATAATGACATATGCATGCCCCCTCGAGGAATTGGCCAGAAACATGCGGAAAAGAGGCCAATTGATCGATAAAAAATGATAGGATCAAACAGACTAACAATCGGAGATCGGATGCATGATAGACAAGCAATTTAAGGAGCACAAGACCGCGACCAACATAAGATGGAGAGGACGCACGTCCATCTATGCAATGACAAAGAGCTATAAATGGGACCAAGAGGGTGAAAATGACTCATTTGCAGTAGCGAAAGAGGAGGATTTGTTGCTCTGGACAAGGACACTTGCAGACAGATGGCGAACATTCCAACGGTGGATCACCTTGGAGAACGTGTACGCACATTCAGACGACCGGAGGATGCAGGAGCAGCGGTATGTATCTCGAAAACCCATGTTTTGAATTTCATGAATTTTGATGGCTTACGGGACATTGCGGGGCCCACAGGGGATACCAAAATGGTCTCTTGTGCTTGTGTAGGCTAAACCTGCACTTGTGTAAGGAGTTCTGCGCTTGTGTAGGAAGACACAAGCGCAATTCATCTGACACAAGCGCAATTCAGATTACACAAGCGCAAGAGTTGAAAAATGACTCACCATTGATTGATAATGGCATGCAAATGACCTGACAAGGGGGGGGATGGGTAGGATAGGCCAATGTAGATGAAAAACACCCCGATTTGGACATGAAAATGAGGAAATGCAACCCATAGGAGCAAACCCTAAAACTGACAAAATGATGCCCCGATTGTGATGCAGAGTCGACAATATCCATTGATCACACGGGAGAATCGACCGGACTGTTTCATGCTATGACATAGACTCAGGAGCACAGAGAGAGACACATTAGCTGGACTGGGATTGTATTACATCACATATATGCCCGAGATTAGGGCAAACATAGGATTGCTTACCACATTGGCAGAGCGATGGCATTCGGAGACTTCCTCATTCCATTTGGCGACTGGCGAGGCGACAGTGACTCTAGAGGATGTATGGCGCATCCTCCGCATTCCTATAGATGGGGAGATGATAGAGTACGACCCAGTGACAGGGAGAGACGCGTTATGCAGACTGTTGGAGTGTGACGCAGAGGATCTAGACATTGTCGAGAGGGAGATTCGGTGGGAGACTATGGCAGGGATGAGGAGGACAGAGGGAGCACCCAGTGACAGAGGCACGTGCTCCATATGACAGACAGTGGACATCATGTAGTTTGCCATTATGTAGTCAGCCTGCGGGCCATACTTAGGACAAACAGTCCGATTTTGTACTCCGACATTATGATGATATGTGATATGATAGGCATCGATATGATGGATGCAATATGTTATGACTGATGTAGTGATTTTGCTATGTATGGATGACTTATGTACTGGTTTATGAACATGTATGAATGCATTGTATGTACTTTGGATGTATTTATAATATGAAATGTATAAAATGTGTGATGTAATATGTAATGGAATGCAAATGCATTGACCAAATGTATGCAGGACACAATATGGTTTTGGATATCGGAGCACTAGACCGAACTGACTATCCGACCGGACGGAAGAAGTGTTAGTAAGAAGAAATAAGACAGAGGACAATTAGAGATGATGAAAATTTGCTTTCAGTAATGCACTTTGTAGGTGAGAACCTTTATTTTTATTTAGCAAAATGGATGCGTAGCATCATGGCATTGAAGGCCAGAGCTGAAATGCAACCCGATTTGCAAAAGACAGACACATCACAGACAAACGACAATCATAATCAAAAAAGAAAAGGATCATGAGCCATCCCGGTTACTCTAAATCACTCAATGACATCATGGAGCAACATAGGGACATGATCGAAGCCAAAGATAAATCAATAAAAAGAGAAGACTCACAAATTCAAGCCAATCAAACAAACATCTTGATCTTCATTGTCAAAAGTTGAACGTGCTGATAGGACGATCATGCTGTCTGGTTTCAGGAAATGCGGTACCCCGTCTAAGACAGGACACAGTCTGGTTTCGAGTATACCACACCCTGTATAAGACCCATGATAATGTGACAAGGACAAATGATTTTTGATGCTGATATTCGCTTGAGATGACAATTGTGATCAGTTTGAATGTTTGATTTGATTGGAAAAGTTCATATGGTTAAAGCATGATTTCATTAAAGCACAGCGTTTGATTGCAAGTGTTCTTGGATGAATACTGAGTGATCTGTCGATGCATAAAGGGAATACTTTATTGCAAAAATGCGTTTTTTTTTGTTTTTGGAGTTTTACAAAAAAATTTGAAATTTTTTCAGGACTTTTTTCAAATTTTATGACTTTTTTCAGGACTTTTTTTCAATTTTTATGGACTTTCTTCAGGACTTTTTTCAATTTTTATGACTTTTTGCAGGATCATTTTTCAATTTTTATGGATTTTTTTCAGGACAGTTATTCGATGTTTTTGAGATTTTTTTCAGGACATTATTTGATTTTTTTGAGATTTTTTTGAATTATTTGCCCCCAGTGTCTAGCAAGGCAAGGAATATGACAGGTGAATAAATAGGCTTGCCGAAATGATGGTGGATAGAGGGAAGATAAAGGCCTTTTATCATGGCGACAATACGGATGCAATTTTCAAGGGCTATTACGTGATGGGACAAGAGACTGGATATGACAATGTATAGCAGTGACATGGCATGAGGGAAATGTCAAGAGGTTTTTGAAACCATGTTTAAATTTTGCGTCCTTATGTTAGATCAAGATCAAGGGACAAAAAGAGTGTATGGATAGCGATAAGATATGGATAGGATAAGCAAGACCAAGAATGGATAAGGAACAGGGACTGAAGGTCGGGATTGGCTAAGTGATAGTGGCAGAAAGTTGCAATAAGGTAGGGAATATGGATGAAAGGTGGTAATAAGCAAATGGATAAATGACCAAAAGCTATGATAGACTAAAAGCTACAAACAAGATGCATGATGCTCATAATGATCATCAGCCTTGTCAAGATCAAATGTGGAAAAGGGGAATTGGACATGAGGGACAATAGGATATGAAGGGTAATGGTAGGGGTTTGATAGGATAATGGAACAATGAAGGACAAAAGGATATGATAGGAGGAAACCTGCCCCCAAGTGTGGTGTGCAAGAAGTTCATAGATTACGCATGATGCCTGTTTGCCAGGTTTTCATCACGGTACTTGCCCAAAGTGCCTGTTTGCCAGGTTTTCAACAGTGGACGAATTATTTTTCTTTACTTTTTTTTTCTTTTGCTTTTTTTTTTTCACTTTTTTTTCTTTTTTTTTGACTTTTTCAGAAGAAGATGGACACATACATGATAGGGATGGAGGAAGGACTCAAGCGTCTTTTTGTTTGGATAGTAGCCTTGAAAAAAATATACCATGACCTTTAAAAGTATGCTCAAAGATGTTGGTAGGATAAGGACATGGAAAATGACATGACACTAAGGCCAGGATTTACGCAAAGGATTGGATCAAAGGGATGGAAGGATGGAAAATATGCATTGGTTAATGGATAGGGTATTGGAAGAACTGGGCTTGAGTGGATGAAAATGAAGGCAAGATCAACATTGGCACACACCTTGAGGGGTGATGGACTGATGGAGGAAAGATGGATCTCAGATTGTGAGATTTTGATGGAGGAATAACTTGGGATTTTGGGACATAAGGGCCCAAAATGGATGAAGAAGGTGATGGAGGAAAAAATTTGAGAGGTTTGGGTGGACGAATAGCAATTTAGGATGCCAAGTTGGATGTTTCTTGAGGCTTTTGTGCTTCAAGGAGCTTCTTAGGAACCCACATGGTTTTTGATTTTTTATGCTTTTGTGATTCCTTGGAGTGCATTGCTTGCACAAGGGATTTAGGAACCCATATATATTTTGACTTTTCTTTATTTTGCTCAGTGGGCCTTTGTGGCCTCTTGGATTTTTCTTTTTCTTTATAGATCATATTGCTCTTTGTTTTGACATGTCGATTAGATTGGACATGTTGATCTGTGAATACATGGGGATTGTTAGACTTATGATGCTTATACTTGGCATCCAAATTGCTTGGAAGAGGGAATGAATGTCGGTGTGGATGGGAATGATATGGAGGCATGTGAGATGGATGGAAGGTTCTCCAAGATGTGTGCCTTTGCTGATGTTGCATAGGAGATGGAGGGATATAGGGACCTAGAATGGATGGAAGTGATGATGGGGAAGGTGGACATTTGGATTTTGACTTTGAAGGGATACCAACGCCTTGAGTGTGAGCTTTGTAGCCATGACCATTAGTATACTCTTTAATATGAAGGGGTTCTTGCTTGTGAAGGTCTACCCCTTTGCCTTTATCAATATTTTGACTAATAGGATACTCTTTGCTTTGGGAAGAAGACGCGAGTTCATTATGAGGTGGATGTGATATGAGAGAAATAATGAGATCTTGAAGTAGATCAGCTTGGACCAAAGAGGAAGAACCCATTATGCATGTCGAGGGTTCATGAACATCTTGCACTGACACATTAGAATCATGAGGGGGATTAGGATCATGAGGGGGACTAGGATTGTGTTGTGGACATGGTTCAATGGCAGGCTCTTCAAGAGATGGAATGGGGGAAATAATGGGATCACCAAAAGAAATGCACTCTTGGAGTGGATATGCTGGATTAGGACGTGGAGATGGAGGAACAAGTGGATCTTGTGGAGGATCTGAAGGAAGAATTTGATCTTGACAAGGAGGAAGATCATTGGAATCTTCTTTAAAGTTGCTTTGCTCTTGACTTTCAATGGGATCGTCGGAAAGGATGGAGGGGATATCTGGAATGTCAATGGGATTTGAAAGGACATTGTGTTCATGAAATGGAAGGGGATCATTTAGGATTGGATGGACTAAGATATCTTGATCTTGCTCGGAGAATGGAGTGTCAATAGGACTTGAAAAGGTGTTGTTCTCTTGGATAGAATGGATAGTGATAGGAGGATCATTATGAATGTGTGGGAAGATGGGGTCCTGGTCAACAATTGGATGGGATGATAAGGTTTTGGGATCTTGATCTTGATCTGTTTCAAGACACGTTTCTTCATGTTCTAAATTATCCTTTTGACATGGGGTTGGACTTTGAATATGCATGGGGGATTTTGGCAAGGGCTTAATGCTTTGGCATGAAGGAAAGGCAATTTGAACATTTGTAAGATCAGACATTCCAATCGTAAAGCTTTCTTGCATCTTAGATTTGGATCCACTTTTTGGTATTCGAGGAATCACTTCTTGTTGAGGGACACCTGTCATCAACATTTTTGTGGCCTTCATTTGATCTGGTGTTAAAGGTGTTGCATTAAACAATGGATTGTTTATTATTTTGAGTGTGGACTTTTGAGGAATAGTCACTGTCAATGCCTTTGAAGCACGTTTACTCATCAAGGTGGGTTGGAGTTCTTGTTGCACATTTTCATCATTTGGATGTAGAGAGAAACCTAACAACTCACCGCCTTGTTGTTTTTGCACATTAATTTGCTTACTTGAGGAGGTCACATTACTCATCATGTCAAGATATTTTTGTGGGAACCTCTTAAAGAGCTTATTCAAGAATTTATCCATCTTTTTTGTCAACTTTGGATCCTTAAGGTACATAACAACATCATCAGAGACATCGAAATTGGATGAAGAGTCTGGTTGGACATTTGGATTTGTTTCTTGGTGAATGCCTTGATCTGAACCAAATCCTTGAGATAGAGTTGGTTCTTCATACAATGTTTGTATTTCCTGTTGCAAGCTGGACTGATTCCAATTGAAAGGTGCATTTCCTGGTTTCATCGGTACAAATAGTGGTCCATATAATGGTGGTGGTCCAAGTTGAACCATTCCATATGGTGGTAGAGATGTGTTTGATGAACCTTCAACTTGCATTGTTTGACTAGTTTGAAACTGCGAATTTGCTATGTTATCCATGGGTTGATACATTGGTTCACTCATCTTCTTAGATCTTGATCTTGTCTCAACTGGCATGTCACTTATGCAAATGCAATTTTTTTTTTGGAATTTTTCCAAGACAATATATGATATGTAACTAAATGCAAACTAAATATATGAAAATGCAATCTATGTTTTTGGTTGTTTTGAAGATTTTGACAAACTTTTGAAATGCAAATCTAAGAGATGGACCCTTAGGAAATTGAAATGATGTCTAGACCTCAAAGGATAAAAGGACTTAATGGACAAAGGACAAAACGACAATGTCTCCCCTATATGCTTGGATACTAAGCTAGGTTTGACGAAATGATATTGATGACAAAAGGACAAAGGACTTTGATAAGGTCTAGACCTCCTAACAATGACTTAGGGTTTATCAAAGATTCGAATTGCTCAAGTATGACAAGACCTAGGTTTGATACTATATGCA
This sequence comes from Cryptomeria japonica, assembly GCF_030272615.1. Classification (NCBI taxonomy): domain Eukaryota; kingdom Viridiplantae; phylum Streptophyta; class Pinopsida; order Cupressales; family Cupressaceae; genus Cryptomeria; species Cryptomeria japonica. The sequence goes on along the minus strand of NC_081407.1, from coordinate 445,041,027 downwards.
AAAGGATAATTAATATGAAAATGATCTTAATATGATATGATAAAGACTTAGGCTTAATGAAGAGACTTGGGATATGCAAATATGAATGTATGACAATGGTATGACTTTAATGCAAGAGGACATATGCAAGATGGATGACTATCATTGATATGCAAAAGAGTATAACTTAGATGAAACCTAACCTTGATACTTGACAATGACTTTGCTAAATGCAAACTAGGATGAACCTAAACGTAAGTGACATAAGAGTTGAGACAAGTTTTTGACCAATGTTGGATAACCATGCTTGAAGGATGATCTTTGAATCTTGTTGAATGTTTGTTGGATGAATGTCTCTTGTGTTTAACCTTGTGTTAGATCAATTTGTTTTGTTCTTGAAATGGGATAACATTCAACTTTTGACAATCAAAGAATACAAGATATTGCAATTTAGACTCAAGACAATCATGCTCATTTCCACATTCCTTAGGGTAGGCAAAGACATTAGGTACTTGAGAGGTAGACTCATTATGAGATTCAAGGAGAATACATAGATGCTTGACCCCACGGGCTCCCCTCCACGGCACTCACTTCTCAGGGCAGCCAAGCATCAGTCCTCATGGAATCTCCCCATGGCAAACTTAGTATCTCTTCCAAGTATCCGAATTTGTCCTTCTCAAGCAACTAGAAGGGTTTTTGGCCTCTAAAAACAAGGTATGTAGTAAGGATTTCTGTTAAGCATTACTCCTTGATGTCATGCAAGCATGATTGAGACATTAAGCCCATCAAGATACCAAACAAATGTAGTCACGCAAGCGCGATTTAGACCAAGAGGCCCTACTTAGATGTTGATATGAGAAAGAGTCCAAGGGTCATCACTTCCCAAGTAACTGCAATTCCCACGTAATGCTTCCTTCAAAGCTTTCGCTCATCAGGTATTTGTTTATAGTGAGTTAGAATGCCAAGGAATTCTAGCCGTACTCACTTTGGGTCGTTCCCTTCTCACGATTATCACTTGCTTGCAAAAGCAAAGTGGTCGGGAAGGCAGGCCCTCTAATGGAGACACTCAATCAACAACACAAGCATGGTATGGAAGATCTGGATTTCTGATCACCCTAAGAAGGATGAGAGCATACTCTCCTACTCCAATGTCATACTTAACAAACAAAGCAAACAAGGGTTCATTTCCACCTATTTAAAAAAATCACTAAGTGCCTAATTAAAAATCTCAAACACACGATTTGGTTGTTTCTCCAAGGCAACCTGCAAAACACATGTCAGAAGTTTGATTTGTTGTCTTTGACCATCGAATCTGCATAACACATGTTAGTAGTTTGATTTTTAGTCTTTGCCATGCGTATGCCAAGATCCTGCACAAATAAGTAGTAACAAAATCCAAAGCACAGATGATCTGATTTATGAAAACTAAATATAAAATTTCAGTCCACTTTGAGAAGGCATAACTTTCTCATCCTAGCTCCGAATTACAAACCGTTTGATGCGTTGGAAAGGTATTCAAATAATCTAGAACCAAATTTTGAAAACATCAATGATGTCTCGTCATGTTTTCCGGCACCATATTTGTCCACAAATGCACTGAAGACCCTCAAAATTGCAATTTACTAAAACATATAAAAATTTTCAAGTAAAAACTGCATTTTTCACCTCTGTTCTGGACTTTACACAGGCGCAGAAGTTATGACACAGGCACAAGATGTCAAACACAAGCACAGAAGTCTTCAACACAAGCGCAAGATGTTTCAACACAGGCGCAAGATGCTTCACACAGGCGCAGGAGTGTCCAGAATGCACTGCACGGCTCTGTTTTTGAGTTTTTGACCTGCAAATCAGCTTAGAAGCACTCCAAAACACAGTAAGATGGTTAGAAGGTTAGTATTCACGTCGGGTTCACCAGTTAATGTAGCGTAGAAATTAGGAATCATCAAAAGATAAGTAGATCAATCAAAATGCAAGACATACTAGCTCAATCAAAAGAACACTCATTGAAATGAACCTAATTCTAAGCACATTCAATAGAGGCATAAAAACAAAGTATTCAAAATGAAAATCATGCAAACCAGACGTAGAATTGAACACTCCTTCCATGCGGCTCCATTGTTGTTCTTTCCTCTTCAATGGGTTTGTGGATCTCACCTACAAGTGCTCACACAATTGAAAGCAAAAAGGCTCAAGAGTACTAGAACTAAAATTTGATAGTTTGACAGCAATTCGGATTTCAAGAAGTAATTGAAGGGGCTGATTGAAGAAAAATTATCCAATTTATAGAGAAATTGGAGAAATCACAAAATTGGCATGATGCAATTCAAATGGAAATTGCAAATCAATATGACAAATTATGACAAATTATGCACTTTCCATGCACAATTTGATTGATTGACAATTTGATGACAAATTATGACACATTCTATGTCAAAATTGATTGATTATCAATTATGACAATTTCATGACAAATTGACATGCCATTCCCATGGAATTAGGAGATGAAATAGGAGGGAAAAGAAATTAGAAATTTGAGAATTTAGAAAATTGAAATTGATGAAAATTAGGAAATTGGAATTAGAAATTGATGAAAAATAGGATTTAGGAATTAGTGAATTAATTAATAATTTTTCATTTATTAATCAATTCACAAAGAAGAATAATTAGCCAATTAAATAAAGATTTAATTGTAATAAGAAGACTTAGGATTAACAAGTAATTTAGTAATCCTAGAGGAAGAAATGGCGAATTAGGTTAAATGACTAAATCATAAAACCCTAGAAGACGAATTAGAAATGCGAAAATGACAATTAGGTCTTGATTAAAGATAATTAATGTCATGATTTGATTTCGATAAATGACCAATGCGACAAAATGATTGAGAAAATGCGCCAATTGACGAGGAACAATAACAAATTGATCCAAATTGACATAATTGAGATAGATAACGATCGATGACAAATTGGTCGTAAAATGACAAAATCGACAAGAGGACAAGGATCGACAACAAAATGGATTGCAAGATGACAAGATTGAAGATGACCACGATCAATGACAAATCGATCACCAAAATGACAAGATTGATAACGACCACGATCAATGACAAATTGATCGCAAGATTGAACATGACAACGATTGATGACAAATCGATCATTTAAAATGAAAGGATTGATAAACTAATCGCCAGATGACAAGATCGAAAAGAGGACAAAAACCCTAATTAGGATTGACGATGTCCAAAATGATAAGATTGATGATAAAATTGATAAGATTGACAGGAGGACAAAACCCTAATTAGGATTGACGATGTCCAAAATGATGACAAATGAATACGCATATTGATGTGACAAAGTAAAATCGATCAAAATCATGACTGGATAATGTTGTCGACAAGACCAAATTCGAAGACGAGATGATTGAAGAATGTAGAAGAATGACTCAATGTTCGCAAATGATAAAAATCAAGTGCGTGACATAGGAGAAATGTTAATGCGATGCAAAAACCTAAAATGAGGCAATGCGCAAATGTTAAAGTATGACCTCGCAAGCGTTGACCATTTTTGGGTGTCTACACCTGGTACCGATTATCTTTGCCGGTAAGAGATATGTGATGATTTGGTCAGATAATTTTGATTCGGCTTATGGGAACGGTTTCTATTAAGTTGAAGGTGCTTCTTGATTATGTCCTAACTATTTGGTGGCGTTGCACTGGCTGGTGTGTTGTTATGATGTTCCTATTTGGATCTGGTTAGACTTTTTGTTATTGCACTGAAGGTTTCTACCGGTTGGTGAAGCGTGTTGGATTTTGATCTTAGCAAAAAATTTCCAACGGATGGAATTATTTGGGAACTTGAATTAGGTCCATGCTATGCAATATAAATCATAATATTGGTGTGATGGTATCATGTGATGCAATTTTTGTAATAATGGGTTTAGGGTTTAGCCGACCTTGTCAATAAGGTTGATGATTTGTATTTATAGGTGACTTATTCATGTTATCTTGTAATGGTGTTCGGGATCAGTGGTTATGTCTGCATTATTAGAGAAAGGATTATGTGTGAATAGAGTCATATCATTTTGGTGAAGGTTTTGTATTGTAGGGAAAACATTTGTTCTTAACCGGAACTGTATCAAGCATTAGTAGATGCTACTTTCATAGTTCATTTTTTCTAGATTTTAGTTTTATGCTTTGTAAGTCAGTGAGACTTCCCATTTATGTTTAGGAGTGAGCTCTAGGCAATTGGCTTGATTGTAAGTGCAATCCCCATTGTAATTATTTCACATACAACTGCAGAAGTATTGTTTTATTGTGGGTATGGTTTCCCACCATGGTTTTTCCCCTTACCGGGTTTTCCATGTCAAAATATTGGTGTCATGTGTGTTGTGCTTTCATGGTTTATCTTTCATTGTGTTGCGCTCTGGTATAAAGTTTAAAATTGAATTAACTATTTTACTTGTGATAAAATTGAGTCACCCCTCCCTCCTCTCATTTTTCTCCTGATATCATATCATTCCAACAATTGGTATCAGAGCGAGGTCCTTGTTGGTCCTCACAAATGGAATAGCAACTAGGTTCTAAAAACTCAGTTCAGGGATTGGACATCCTTACTGAGCAGCTACCTCTTCTATAACACAGGTTTATTTACTTTATCGACCAAGGACGTAAACTTGAAATGGGTTGGCACTATATGTGCACTAAGCTCAAATTGCAACCATTCTATCTTACTACTAGAAAAGGAAATTCTCTTAAACAAATATGCAGAAACATGATGACTTAACATTTTATTAAAACTCACAATTGAAAGTAACTTAAGAAAATGCTACTAATGACAATGTTCTAGTCGGCAGACAGGAACTACTCTGTCTATTTTGGTTGTAGGAACAAACACGGGAAGTGTTTCCAGTGGTTGCAAGAATAGATGAATACTAAAACAGCAACTATAACAAAACATAAATTAACTGAAAAACACATAGGAACTACTCACCAAGTGGGCCCCCTTGAGTGAGCATATCCAGAACTCAGATAACAACTGATAAGCTCATAATACCATTATCTTATTTACTTCAAATTGATTGCAAATACATAAGTCTGAAAACTGAATACTACTAACTCTATGGTCTTTTTGTCTACTCCTGTGAGGAGATAGAGAACTTTATTTATAAGAAAACTTATAAAAAACTCCTAAACTAATCAACCCATGTCCCAGAGGAATAGGTGAACAGGACTTATTACACTAGAAGAAGAAGTCTATGCATAAATGCAGAACAACAACAGCTATCGTACTGCTAAGAAAATATAGCGCAACCTCCTTCCTAGATTTGTGTTCCATCAGAAACAATCATGAATGCTCCACAGACCACCCTGCTAAGGAAGCGGTCAATTGTTTATGACCTTATTCAATGCTACTCCACTTTGACCGGGTCTACATCCAGCGGCATGCTGATGTGTCTTTTAACTGCAAGCTTAGTCATCCTTTCATCTTAGCTAACCCTGCATCATGGCGTTAATGTGCAGAAAAACATGTGTATCCATTGATGTTAACATAACATAAATTAAACCATATTTTAAGATTAATTCAGATAATTTGCATAGATTAGTTATATAAAGATCTTTAGATAACAACCTTAGGTCTAGGATAAATCAGGTCCAAAAATATTGAAAAGACATAAACCAGGAAATTCCTATGACCCATACATTACCCAAACATATGACCAAAGCAAGAGATCTATGACAAAATATGACAAATTGGAGCCATTATTTAGGCTCATCATTACCCCCCAACCTAGCTTCTTGTTGGTCCTCTAGCAAAAGGAAAGTTTCTAATCCTAGCATTAATTTTGGAACTCTCGGGGGTAACCTGTCCAGAACCTCCTGTAGTCAAGCTCCAATAGAACCCTTTCATTTTTTCCAACTGTATCCACCTGGTGCGCTCTTCTGCTTCATCATAAGGTGGGTCATTATCCATGCATCCCATCAGTGCCCATAGAAGAATGGGTGGCTAGAAAATAAGGGGAAGCCAGTGTTTTCCTTTTGTTCTACCCAAATGTATATATTTGGGTGCTTGTCTTAGTGTTGCATGATAATTTAACAAGGAATATGGCTCAGACTGTTTCAATTCATCAGGTAGACTATTCCAATGCTGTACTAAATGTCCAATTACCATATAACCCTCAACCGTAGCCATCTTCTCATACTCTCTGAATACTTCTTCTCTCAGAGGTAGAATGTTATTCCCATAATATAGTTGATACATAATTTCCTACCAATCATAATAAAGTCGCCTCGAATCACTTGATTTAGCTCTCAATGGAAGTGGGAGATCAAGTTCCTCCTTCCTGTGTATCTTAAATTGATCTCCCCTGGTAATTTCATTTTGAATCCATGCAATGAGAGCCCTTAGTTGAATATCTCCAATATAGAGCAGAGGGTTCTAGTCAGCATCATCAAGGACAGCATAATTATGTAAATAGAACTCACAAAGCAAATTTTTGATGGTTGTAAGAGACGTTTGATAGACATGATAAAACTCCTGAGGTGTTTCTAAAGAAGGACTTCAGTCTCTAATAATTCTCATCAACTAAAAACAAATACGTTTCTCTTTCAAATACAGGGAGTAGACCCGAGGTGGAGCTCTGCATTGCATTAGTTGTGGTATCACAGTGACTATTGTATCCACCATATTTTGGAGCTGAGCAATTTCCTCATCTTTTTGTTCAATCACTTTCTTCTATTGATCAATAAGTCTCTGCATCTCTTCTTTTTCTAACTCCCATTCTCTGTAGAAGGCAAGAGCAGTAGCATAACTTGTAAGAAAATAGGGTGGTATGTGAACTGGTACTCTAGGTTTTGACTTCCCAGCTCCTCCTTCTGTTTCAACAATCTACCCTGTGATGGAGGCCAAGCCTTTTGTTTCAACAATCTGCCCTATGATGATGGCCAAGTTGTCAAGCCCATCCAAGCCCACACCTTCTTGTGGATGTTCATGAGGGCTTTCTTCCCCTTCTTTTTCCCCTTTATCTTCTTCTTTACTAGGTTCTTTAGGTTTCTGAGCCTCCTGCGGCTCCATAGGTGAGGACAGAGGAATAACATCTTGGTAAGGACTACTCAATTCTTGCTCTTGGGAATCAACATGAATGATGGCACTCGGCTTCTCTGACTACTTTTAATTTTGTAGGTTTTCTTCGGAGCCTATCGTTTCTTCTCAGAGGTATATCTTTGGTGGCTATAGGTTGGTTTTATGTATCTAACTCTTCAGGCGTTTCTGCAGCTCCTAAGGTAGCTATGGGAGAATCTTTTTTGCAATTCTTCTTTTCTTTGTGATAGGAGGGGCTGAATCTAGACTTTTTCCTTTCTCCTTCTTCTTCTCTGTTTCAATTTTCTTCCTCCATGTAGCAGCCCTAGTTCTCATTAGGGTTTTGATGGAACCTCTACCAAGGCTTCTATTGCTGCCAACAAGGTTTCTTCTAGCGAGGGTTCCTCTTCTGCAAGAACATCCTGAACTGGTGACATCTTGGAGGATGAGGGCTCAACGACAGGACCAGGTCCTTCTAAATTTTCCCTTTCTTGAGACGTGGGTTGTTCTATTGGACCCCCATTATTCACTCTAAACCTTCTAACTTTTACAAATTCATCCCAGGTCATCTAGGAAACATCTCTCAAAGACCTTTCAACCAATAATTTGATCAAACAATTGTGAGTAACAGAATGAGGCCTACCTTTTTGTGTCTTTGTTGCACTGATGGAAAGAAGATTACAACATATTCGAAACATTCATTCTCCTCTCATGGCACAGATGACTCAAGAGCTTAAACTAGTGGGAATGCGGGCATGAGAATATCCCTTCACAAGTCAAATATTTCATGATATATAATTCTACTACTTTCCATTTGGGAGGAATAGATTTTTGTTGGGTCTCCTGCTTATTTATTACCAAATGTGGGTCAACTTGTCATGTGAATTTTGCCCTCACACTTTGTGCGTCCTTTATTTTGGGGTATTTTTCCCCGTCTGTTGGTAACCCTGCTACCTCTACAATTCGTTCTTCTGTCATGATAACTCTCAACCCTTTCACCCAAGCTTCCCCTTCAGAAACTGTATGGGTGAATTCTCTTGCAATATCCTCATTCAACTCGGTTATCTTAAGAAAATAATCTAACCGGCCACTATTGTCAAATTCAAGTTCACAAACCTGGTCTTGCAGAAGGACATCATGCACTGTAGGTTCATGGCGAACTAGCGGACCACCCATTGTAACACTGGCACTCACAACTCACCACTTATAGAAACGTACCCAATTTTGTCTAAACTCTACAAATTCTCAAAAGAAAATATGCTCTGCTTGCAAATAAGCTAGCTACAATTTCAAAATAACTCAAGGCAAGTGAAAAAAAAATAGCGGCAGCAGAGTATAGCAATAGGAATAGAGTAGATAATGTCACATCAAACCGAAAAAAATTAAATTTAAACTTTCTTTGAGATGACATAAGAATCATCCATGATAATAATTCATTGTCATACTTTCCCACCCAACCTAAGGCATAATAGGTGTCCACACATGCGAAGGATGACTAAAAAGAACACTATGCAAATATCATTATGATACGAAATATAGTTTAATAAATGTATGCAACAAAAAATAAATACACACGAGCATACCTGATATCGTGCCATAATGACAGCAATTGGAGAAATCCATCATGGATGAAGTCAATCCGCTATGTATGGCAAGTGAGGTGGAGAAATGAATGGCAAAAGTGGAATGATATGGAAGAGTGATTGACGAGTATGAAAATGGAATATTTATTGCGAAGAAGGGTACTTCCATGGGATAGGGAAGTATTTATTATGAGCATGCAGCAAAACATTAGGAAGAAGGTGGGATGGCAAGTCCGCCTTCTTTTGCTGCAGGAATCTCAGCACCTTCCTGAGTAGTGAAGTGGTGCGGGAATTCCTCTTTGGAAAGAGGGTTATGATAGAGGTGCAAGTGATGACCATTTACCAACAATTTGAAATTTATAGGATCAATAGTTGCCAATCATACTACACCATTTGAAAATGTTTCAATCAACTCATAAGGCCCTAACTAGCCTATCTGTATTTTGCCCAAATTATCCTTATACCTAGAGTCATATAGAAGGGCCCAATCTCCTGGTTGGAATGCTTTATCTTTGATATATTTATTATGCCATTTCATGCATTGATTTTGAATTTTTTATGTGTGTTATAGGGCACACTTCCTGATTTCATCTAAGGCATTAAGCTGCAGGATCCTATCCTGTTGAGCTGTAGGATCCTATCCTGTTGAGCTGCAGAGAGAGCCATATCCAATGCTATGGTTGTTCTAAGTGTTTTATGTTCAAACTCCACATGCATCATAGCCCATACACCATCTCAAAGGGTGTAAAACCTATAGTTATTTTCCATGTGGTCCTATATGCCCAAACTGCTTCAAACAACCTACTAAACCAATCCTTACGATGAAGGGCTACTATTTTGGTTAGTATAGATTCAATCTCCCTATTGGTGATTTCAGCTTGTCCATTTGCTTGAGGATGGTAGGGGTTGAATTTCTATGCCTTATATTATATTCATTCACCAAGGCTATAATCAAAGTGGAAGTAAATTGTGCCCCTTGATCAGTCACAATCTCCCATGGAACTCCATATCTTGTAAAGATTTCTTCATACAAAAATTCTACTACCCTGTTATCTCTAGCATGCTTGAATGCTTTCACCTCAAACCATTTTGTAACATATTTATTACACACAAGAATGTATGATCTACCATTTGAGGGTGGATCAATTGGACCAACAAAATCTAACAACCATTTGTCAAATGGTGTAACAACTACCTGTGGATGCAAAGGCATCTCATCAAACTGAGTAGGTTTGCCCATTCTATAACATCTATCACACTTTCTAGTATACTTGACTGCATCTTTGTCCCAATAATAACCTATATTCATAATCTTTAAAGTTGTTCTCTTGGCAGTAAAGTTTCCTCCACAAGGCTCATCATGACAGGCATGAAGGATAACATAAGTTTCATATTCTCTAACACACCATCTCATAACTTGATCTGGTCTTATGTAGAAAAAGAAATTTGATGAATACTAAGAGGGGGGGTGAATTAGTATACTGTAAAATACTATACTTAAACACTTTAATAGTCTAGCAGTAAATTGGTAAAACAGTTTAGCAAACAAACTGGTTAACACACATGCAAACCAAATAGCAAATAATGCATTCACCCACAGAAGCACAATCACCATAACACAAGAGATTTTGACATGGAAACCCAAATGGTAAAAACCATGGTGAGATGAAACTCACAAGTAACTATCTGCAGAATAGTAACCAGGTCTATTAAGGTCAGACCGGTTAAGGTCATACAATGTTCTTTACTAGAACAGATCTTGTTAGGAATCTCAATCTTTGTTAGGAGATAAGTCTGATTAAAGACTACCTTGTGAGAGGTTTTTAGATCCATAGATGTGAACCACCTTGTTAGAGGATTTACAAAGGCTTTTCTAGGCCTACCCGGTTAAGGGTTTCTGACTTGTCAAAGATGTGAGTAATCAACAAGTGAATGATCTAGAAAATGGCACAGTCTTCTTGATTAGATCCATTGTAGCTCATAGCTAATCCATTTTAGCATTACTTCAGTCTTTAGTAACTCCTTACTCTGTTACAACTAACAAACTTGATCTTCTCAGTTAAGATCGCACATTCAAGAGCTCATCAACCACCACAAACCCTATCAGCTACACACATGCTCTCTATCTTTCAAAACCCTAGACATGATGTCTTTAAAAGGAATCTGATTTCATGTCAGTCCAATAGGATTTCATTACAAGTTCCTAGGTTCATTATATCTAGACACATTTGATAACACGACACAAAATCACTATCAAAGTGTCGATGGATGGTAACTCATCACACAAATATACCAGTTGGTAACTCATCACAGAGTATTACAGATTTGTCCAACTTTTCGGTTACCAGTTGGTGACTTAGAGTAATACCGATTTAACGGATTACCGATTGACAAAAATTGAAGACTGGGAAAAAGATAACTGCTACTTCTGGCTCCTTTGTTCCGCTCCACTTGAGATCCTTAAACTGCTTGATCTCTCTATGCCTCTTGGGTCTTTATACCGCTTGAGATCAGTAAACACTTTCTGCATAACAAAAGTAGTCTAAAGACTACAACATGATACCAGTTTGGAACAATTATCAGTTGAGCATAATTCATACATTCTCAAAGTGATCTCATAGCAAGTGTGTGTCCATCAATGAAAATCACAACATAATCATCAAAATGCCAACACAATCTGCTATCCATGAAAAATTGAAACTCCTTTCTACAAGTAACCTTCTTTCTTTGGGTGAGAAATGAGGGGTAATTTTGTTAGGTGCTAAGTAATTAGCTATGTTAGCATACCATGGAGTGTGCACATTAATTGAAAATAAATCCTCATCTGAAAAGGAATCATCAATGGCTGCAGGATCATCCTTTGTCTGAAATCTAGACATAAATTTTGCTACTACATTTTCCTTACCTGGCTTGTCGATGATAGTGATGTCAAATTCCTACCTCAGTAATAACCATCAGGCCAATCTGCCAGAAATGAAAATTTTATTCATAAGGTATTTGATGGCCGCATGATCAGTATGTACAAATATTTGATAGCAAGTGATGTAGTGTCAAAACTTGTTGAGGGCATAGATAACAGCTAAGATTTACTTTTCTATAACAATATAATTTATCTTAGGTCCTTGCAAATTTTTGCTAATATAATAAATTGCACTCTAAAACTCCTTGTTTCTATCCCAAGACTTCTCCAATTGCAAAATCTGATGCATTTGTGTGAATGTGAAAAGGGAGAGACCAATCAGTTCCTTTGAGCACAGGAGCTTGAGTTAAAGCTCCCTTGAGTTTAGAAAATGCCTTTTCACATACTGGTGTCCATTCAAACTCAGCATCCTTTGTCAAGAGAGAATATAGAGGTCATGTCATCTTACTAAAGTCCTTTATAAATCTTCTATAGTACCCTACATGGCCTAAGAAACTTCTTATATCCTTTTGTTTTGCAGGGGCAAGGAGGTTAAGTATTACCTCAATTTTGGCAGGGTCAACTTGAATACCAACTTGAGAAATATGATGTCCCAATACTAGCCCTTCTTTCATCATCATGAATCATTTTTCACTATCTAGGGACAAATTTTGATCCTCACACCACTGCAACACTTTGTCAAGAATTTACAATGCTTCCTCAAAAGTAACCCCATAAGCAGTGAAATCGTCCATATAGATTTCCATGCAATCATGAGAAATATCTGAGAATATACTGAGGATAGCCCTCTGAAAGGTTGCAGGAGCATTGCACAAACCAAATGGAAGAACTGAATAGGCATACGTTCCCCAAGGGCAGGTGAAGGTTGTCTTTTCCTAGTCTTCTAGATTAATTCTAATTTGATTGTAACCATTAAACCCATACAAAAATGAAAAGTAATCTTTTCCTACTAAAGAATCCAATACCTGATCAATGAAAGGAAGTGGGAAATGATATTTCTTAGTAGCAGTGTTGAGCTCCCTATAGTCCACACAAACTCTCCATTTACCTCCTTTCTTAAGGACTATAACCAAAGGAGATACCTATAAACTATCTGAAATAGGGTAAATGAACCCTGCATTAAGTAACTTTGGTAATTCTTCCTTGACTATTTCCCTTAATGCGAGATTAATCCTTTGTTGAGGTTATCTAGCTAGCTTACAATCTTCTCTGATATGAATCCTATGAGTACACAATTTAGGATCTAATCCCTTCATATCATGATAATCCCATGCAAAGGCTTGTTTATGTGTCTTGAGTAGTTCTATCAAGGACAATCCTTGGTCTACTATAAGCTAACTATTTATATCTAGGTATCTTCCTGAAGCAACCTCTACTTGAGTGGTTGACTCAATTTTAGATACTTCAAGTAAATAAGGGATTTGGATTTCCTACGACAGCAAGGTATGAAATATATATGTGGTTGTAGTAGAATCCAAAGAACTGGTAGATGGAAGGAGTGTATGCAAAGGACATGTTGGCAAACTAGGTAACTATTGAGTTGCACCATAACGATTTTCTATGATATTAGAGAGTACCTTATCATCTTCCTCGAGTTCTATGAATGGTTCCCTAGCCAACATCATAAGTTGTTGAACAGAATTAAGTTCATCTAGTTCTTCTCCTACATCTAGCCATACTACTTGCTCTTGATCAAGTTGTGGTTGTGCAGGAGAATAAAGTGCAAGAGTTTTAGTTGTGGTACCATCTGAAATAGTCATATCCCCTGATCTACACCCTATATATGTATCAGTTATAGAAAGCCAAGGTCTTCCCATAATGATTGGATATCCCCCCAATGTTGCTTTAGGAGAGAGTATCATAAAATCAGCTAGATATTCCCAAGAATCTAATGTGACAACAATATCCTCAACCATCCCATCAAGTCGGACAGTGGAGCTATCTGCAAGTTGCAGGACTATTGGGGTAGATCAAAGACTAGTAATACTATTGTTGCATGGCATCCTTGGTCATAACATTTATAGCTGCTCCTAAATCTATCAAGGCATTCCTAATTTGAGTTCCATTTATGACTACCTTCACAACAAGACTGCCTAGGTCAGAATACTTAGGAACAATAACTTTTCCTAACATAATATAAGCCACTTGTCCCATTACATGGACTATTTGTGGGTCCTTTTTCTTCCATCCAGGTTTCTTTAAACATGCCTCCTTAATAGATTTACCATATATGGGAATATCCTTAATAGCTTGGAACAGTGGAATCTTTACACATGTTTTAATTGATCAATAAGATCAAAAGCTATGTCATCCTACTGCCTAGTCACTTCTACCTGCAATCTTTGGGGAAATAGAGGTGTTTTGATAGTGCATGTAGTTTCAAATTGAGGTACCTGTTTAGGATCTATAGGTTGGTCAGGTGTAGTATCTTGTGCAATCTCCTGAGATGGCAACTCAGTTATAAATGGAGGAGATGGGGAAGGAAAAGTTGTTCCTGACCGTAAGTGAATATTACTTATACTGAGAGAGTATGCAGGATATTGATTAGGATCAACTAAATAAACTTGTTGTTGTTGCTGAGGTTTATTTTTAGGATTTTGCACAAATTATGTTGGAAGTTGAGTTGACTTGGGTGGAGCAGCATTAGCAGTGGTGGCATTAAAGTTGGTTGTTGGGACTATAGTGGTGGCTACAAGAAACTAGAGGATTGGTTTGACCATTTTTGACCTCCCCTCCATTGAGGTGAATGTTGCCAGTTACTTTGAGGTTGTGACCAATTTTCTTGTGGTTGTTGCCATTAAAAGGAAGGGCTTTGATAAATGGCCCAAGGATTTTTGGAGTTATTCCAAGACTGACGAGTATAATTCCCAAAGTTTTAGGAATATGGAGGTTGTCACTGATTGTTTTGTGCATTCATATAAGGATCAAAAAAAGACAATGGATCTTGTGGCATACCTTGTCTTCAAGGCCATGGCCTTTGTTGTGCAATATATAAGAGCTATTCATCATCTCCATAAACTACCTTGAAATTTGGAGGAGCCTACTGACAGTCAATTTTAGCAAGGAGCTTAAATTTGTAGTCCTTCTTCTTTTGCCTATAATGAGGATAAAATTCAACAAGTGTTGCCTCTACTTCTTCATGCTTCTTCTTTGGTTTAAGTATATCCAACTAAGTAGTCATGTTATTAATAATATCCTCCTTTAAATCCTTTAGCAGATGAGTTATCTCCATCCTTGAAATGGTTGTAGATGCTTCTGTTGTCAAAGATCCAGGCCTATAGTATCTACCTTTCTTGGCAAAAGCCCTAGAGTATTTTTGAAAGATCTTCCTGATGTTTGTTGGTATTATGGATGACTTCGTCATGTGTTGCATTGGTTTTTTCATTTATGTCAACACTTATCTTCTTGGAGGTCTACATTGTTGACTTGGCACTATGGTTATATTGGTTTATTGTTGAGCTAGCATATTGTGTTCATCGGTAAGGTTAGTGGCTTATGCACAGTCACCGGTATATGTTCACCAATAGGTTATATGGTTCATTGGTAGCGATGATAACTTGGAGATCATTTGGTTATGTTGAAGACATGGATTGGAAGTTTGGATCTGGTATTTTTCTTATTGGTCTAATCGGGTTGATAGATTTGTCTTTACAAGCAGATAGGTCTAGGTTATCGATCGGTACATGATATCTACTCCAGATTAGCACGGCACATTATGGAGATGGTTTATTGATTGGATAATATAGTAAATGTATTGATTCGACATATTGATTGGCATCAAGACTTATTTGTAGTTGATTTAATTGTAATATCTTTAGTGAGCCGACCTATATATTTGGTCTTAGGTTTTGTATATATGATTGTAAGATCTTATTGAAGATCGGGATATAGGATCATGATGAGTGTGTTCGAATATTGAAGAGTGAAAATAAGCAGATCTTTGTGTGAATCACGTAGACATTATTTGAAGGTTGAAGGAAAGGTTATGAAGGTGTTTTGCACTCATGTTCAGAGCTTAAACCGGTACTGAATCCAGCATTGCAGATGCTATTTTGAGCAGTACATTATCATTGGATTTAACCATCCAATTGTAGTCAATGTAACTCCTATTTTTTGATTGACCAGTGAGCTCCAGGTAGTTGGCCTTTCTGCATGTGCAGACCCCATTTGTATACACTTACTATCTGCAGTAGTATCATCTGATTGTGGGTAAGGTTTCCCACCATGGTTTTTCCCCTTACCGGGTTTCCACATCAAAATCTTTGTGTCATGAGTTGTGGCTTTTGTTTCTCTTTTTGTTCCATACATTAAGTTATACCGGTACTACTATAACTGTTAATATGTTTTACCAGCACTTAAGTTTGGTTTACCGGCACTAAGTTTAAGTTGGATTAATTTGCATTTGGGTTATAATTTATTGATAACTGGTTCACAACTGATTCACCCCCCCCCTCTTAGTTGTCCTTCTCGGGTCCTAACAATTGGTATCATAGCTAAGTCCTCTATTTGTTGAAGCCTAACAGCTTGAGATCCTATGACAACAAATATTTTCAGGAAGGACGGTCTGAAGCTTGATGGAACTAACTATGGTATATGCAAGATCAGAATGGAAACACATATGAACTGCATTGGAAGAGATACATGGGATGTTACAAAGAATGGCAATGTTGGTCCTACTCTGAATCAACCTCATCCACCGATATTGGCTAAGGACATGGAGAATGATTGCAAAGAAAGAGAAGCACTTTTGAGTGCATTATGAGATCAGCAAATCATGGGATTATCAGACCGATCTACTGCTAAAGATATTTGGGATAAATTGGAAACACTAAATGAAGGAGATACCACTATCAAGATTGCAAAACTGGAATGTTACCAGGTCAGGTATGAAAATCAAAAAATGGAAGAAGATGAAAGACTTTCTGCATTTATGGAAAGAGTTAATGAAATTGTTTTAGGAATACAATGTTGTGGAGGATCCTTAAGTGAAGATGAAATTGTGTCTAAAGTTTTAAGATCATTTCCACTAGCTTACAAAATGAAAGTGACTGCTATTAATGAGTTTCGAACAATGCCTAATACTTCAGTTTCTAGAGATACTTTGGTTGGAAAACTTTCAGAATTTGATCTTGAGGAATCTGGTCATGTTGCTATAGTCAAGACTGCTTTAGCTTTCAAAGAATCATCATCATCTGACAAAACTAATTGGAAAGCACTTTATGCAAAATAACTTGAAGATATGAGGAGAGAAAATGAAGAACTTGAAGAACTTGAAGCACTATTTGCAAGGAAGATGCCTAAAGGTCCAGTAGGAAGTAAGTATGAAGGTAAAGCACCTTTCAAATGTTTTAATTGTAATAAAGTTGGTCATATGGCTTCTAGATGTCCTGATAGATATGCAAGATTAAGAGAGGAAGCAAAAAGATCATATAAGCCTAACCCTAAATATCAGAGATAAAAATTTAAGAAAAATAGAGATAAGTCATGTTACTATGCATATGAAGGTGTTATAGATGATTCAGATGAAGATCCAGCAGATAGCGGATGGGCTTTTGTTGCAATAAAAGAAGATCAACTGGTAGAGCAGGCACTGGCAGCAAAAAATTGAAGAAAAGGATGAATGGATTATAGATAGTGGATGTTCCCATCATATGACTGGTGATAAAAGCAAATTATTATCTTTTCAGGAAATTCATGGAGGTCTAGTAAGGTTTGGAGATGATAAATCTTGTTTAATCAAAGGAAAAGGTTCTATATGTTTGGATGGTAAGCATAATACTAACAATGTTTATTATGTAGAAGGTTTAAAGCATAATCTTTTGAGTGTTGGTGAGTTAGTGGAAAAAGGATTTCAGTTACAATTCAAGAATGGGAAATGCAAAATCATAAACAGAACTGGATTAGAGATTGCAACCGGTAATCAGACTAAAGGTAAAATCTTTCACTTGAATATCAGTGATAAGACATGTTCTATTGTACACATTGATGAAATTTGGTTATGGCATAAAAGACTCTGTCATGTGAATTTTGATTGCACTGTAAAGATCAGTTCAACTAAGGCAATAAGGGATTTACCTAAGATTGTGAAACCTCATAATCCGGTATCTAAGGAATGTCAAATGGGAAAGCAAGTTAGAACAATATTTAAAAGTATTACTAAGAAATCCAATAATATTCTTCATTTAATTAATACTAATTTATGTGGTCCAGCAAGAACAAGAAGTATACAAGGTGATAGATACTTTATGCTAATAATTGATTATTATTCTAGAGTGTGTTGGGTTACTTTTCTCAGGGAGAAATCAAAAGCTTTTGGAAGATTCAAGATATACAAGGCAATGGTAGAAAATGAAACTGGCAAGAAAATCAAATGTTTGAGATTAGATCAAGGAGGAGAATTTACTTCTAGAGAATTAAATGCATTATGTGAAGTGACTAGAATCAAAAGACAACTATCAGCACCCCAGACACCCTGGCAGAATGGAGTTGTGGAAAGGAAGAATGGAACTATTTTGGATGCAGCAAGAACCATGTTGATGGAAGCAAATCTACCTCATGTGTACTGGAGAGAAGCAGTGAATACAACGGTTTAAACTTTCAATAGAGTTCACATAAAAAGTGAAACTAGTAAGACCCCTTATGAACTATGGTTTTGTCATACTCCAACTCTTAAGTACTTCAAAATATTTGGAAGCAAATGCTATATTAGAAGAGATTTGGAAAATTTGATCCTAGAAGTGATGAAGGAATATTTCTTGGTTATTCTTCTAGAAGCAAGGCATATAGATCTAATAATAAAAGGTTACAAAAAATCATTGAGAGTACTAATGTGAAGATAGATGAACATTTTAGAGGAGATTCAAGATTTGTAGAACCTAGAGTTGAAATGATTATAAATGAACCTGAAGTTGGTATTTTGGTACAGTTTTGTCATTGATGTCAACACCTACTGGAACACTAGCACTTTGGAGATCCAGCAACATTCACCGGCAAGCAAGTAACTATTGCACAGTTAATGGTATATGGTTCACCGGCAGGATATAATGTTCACCGGCACTTGGAATGATATGGAAGACACTTGGTAATGTCGAAGACATCGTGTGGACACTTTGTTTTGAAGAATTAATCATTGGTATATTCATGTTTGCATATTTGCTTTTACTGGCAAATAGGTCCAGGGTTATCTAGGGTTACACCGGCAGGTTTATCTTTTCCAGATCAGCATGGCACGCTATGGAGATGATTTATTATTGTTGTAAATGCATTAAGTCAACATGTTCAATTGGTTATTGCATCGCATATTATATTGTTTGTAAAATGTTTTTTATTGTAATATCTTGTAGAGTCGACCTACTAAAATTGGTCTTAGGTTATGGTATAAATGTAAGATCTTATTTGTAAGATTGAATGTGGAAGGTGAAGAAGAATTGTGAGAAGGTATATGCGAGATTAAGTAGAGGTATACATGAAGACATCATTTGAAGGTGAAGCTAGGTTTTTGTAGCAGCATATCAGCATTACACCAATACTGAATCTAGCATATGAAGATGTTATTTTGTACAGTACATTCTTATTGGATTTAACCATCCAACTGTAGTCAGTGTGACTCCCATTTTGTGATTGAGCGGTGAGCTCTAGGCTGTTGGCCTTTCTGCATGTGCAGACCCCATTTATGTACACTTACTATCTGCAGTAGTATCATCTGATTGTGGGTAAGGTTTCCCACCGTGGTTTTCCCCTTACAGGTTTTCCACGTACAAATATTGGTGTTATGTGTTGTGGATGACTTTATGTTTATGTTTCAGGCATTAATCTTTACCGGTATAGCAATTTACTGTTAACACTGTCTACTGGCATACTTAATTGGTTTACCGGTATTAAGCATTAAGTTGGTTAAATGGTTTTTGGTTTGAATTTATTAGACAACTGATTCACCCCCCCCCCCTCTCAGTTGTCTCTGGGACCTAACAATTGGTATCAGAGCCTAGTCCTCTTTTGTAGAAGTTTAACAACTTGAGGAGATCCAATCTCTACTAATTATTTCAGGAAGGACAATCCTAAACTTGATGGAACCAACTATGGGATATGGAAGATCAAGATGGAGACACATCTGAATTGCATTGTTAAAGACATCTCGGAAGTTACAAAGAATGGTTATACTATTGTTGTAGCTAGTTAGACTGCTCCAATTACCTTAGCTAAAGATGAGGAGAATGATTGCAAAGCAAGAGAAGCACTTTTGAGCGCATTATCAGATCAACAAATCATGGGATTATCAGATAGGTCTACTGCTAAAGCTATTTGGGATCATTTGGAAACACTAAATGAAGGAGATTCCACAGTCAAGATTGCAAAAATTGAAAGCTTCTGAGTTAGGTATGAACATCTGAAAATGGAAGAAGATGAAAGAATTTCTGCTTTTATGGAAAGAGTAAATGAAATTGTTTTGGGTATTAAATGTTGTAGAGGAACCCTGAGTGAGGATGAAATTGTTTCAAAAATCTTAAGAGGATTGCCACCGGCATATAAAATCAAGGTTACTGATATAAATGAGTTGAGAACAATGCCTAATACATCAGTAACTAGGGATACATTGATTGGAAAACTTTCAGCCTTTGAAATTGAGGAATTTGGTCATGTTGCCACTATAAAGATAGATTTGGCCTTTAAAGCATCAACATCATCTACTCCATCATTTGACAAATCAGACTGGAAAGCCTTTTATGCAAGAGAACTTGAAGAAACTAGGAAGGAGAATGAAGAGCTTGAAGAACTTGAAGCACTATTTGCAAGGAAAATGCCAAAAGGTCCAACTGGAAGTAAGTATGAAGGTAAAGCACCCTTTAAATGTTTCAACTCCAATAAGATTGGTCATATGGCTTTGAGATGCCCTGATAGACATGCTAGACTAAGAGAAGAAGCTAGAAGAACACACAAACCTAATCCTAAATATCAAAGATACAGATTTAAGAAGAACAAAGACAAATCTTGTTACATTGCTGATGAAGGTGTGACTAATGATTCTGATGAGGATCCAGCAGATAATGGATGGGCTTTTGTTGCTATAATAGAAGATCAATCGGCACCTACTGCTCAACCAGTAGAACAAGACCTAGCAGCTAAAGTTGAGGTAAAGGATGAATGGATCATTGACTCGGGATGCTCACATTATATGACAGGAGACAAAGGTAAATTCTTGAACTTTCAAGAATACAATGGAGGTTTGGTAAGATTTGGAGATGACAAAGCTTGTTCAATCAAAGGTAAGGGTTCAATATCTCTTGATGGTAAGCATAACACTGACAATGTATACTATGTTGAAGGATTAAAGCATAATCTTTTAAGTGTTGGTCAATTAGTTGAGAAGGGATTTCAGTTACAATTTAAAAATGGAAAATGCAAAATCATGAATAGAACTAGTTTGGAAATTGCAATCGGTAATCAGACTAGAGGTAATATCTTTCATTTGAATAACAATGAAAAGGCATGCTTGATTGCACATATAGATGAAAGTTGGTTATGGCATAAGAGACTATGTCATGTAAACTTTGATTGCATGGTAAAAATCAGTACTTCTAAGGCAGTTAGAGATCTACCTAAAATTCTGAAACCTCATCATATAATTTGTAAGGAATGTCAATTTGGAAAACAAGTTAGAGCTAGTTTCAAAAGTATTCCAGAAAAATCCAATAATGCTCTTGATTTTATTCACACTGATTTATGTGGTCCAACTAGAACTAAAAGCTTACAAGGTGATAGATATTTCATGCTAATTATTCATGATTATTCTAGAATGTGTTGGGTTACTTTTCTCAAAAAAAAATCAGAAGCACTTGGAAAGTTCAAACTGTTCAAAGCAATGGTCGAGAATGAAACTGGTAAGAAAATCAAATGTTTAAGATTAGATCAAGGAGGAGAATTCACATCTAAGGACTTTAATACATTCTATGAAGTGAATGGAATCAAAAGATAGTTATCAACACCTCGGACACCACAACAGAATGGAGTTGTTGAAAGAAAAAATAGAACTATCTTGGATGCAGTAAGAAGTATGTTATCTGAAGCAAATCTACCACGTGTATTGGAGAGAAGCAGTTAGCACTGTAGTCTATACATTCAACAAAGTTCACATCAAAGGTGAAACCGGTAAGACCCCTCATGAACTATGGTTTGGTAATACTCCTACTCTTAAGTATTTCAGAATTTTTGGAAGTAAATGTTATATTAGAAGAGATGAGTATATTGGAAAATTTGATCCTAGAAGTGATGAAGGAATATTTCTTGGTTATTCATCTAAGAGCAAGGCATATAGATGTTTTAATAAGAGATTGCAAAAAATTGTTGAGAGTACAAATGTAAAGATTGATGAACAATTTAGGGGAACTTCAAGGTATATAGACTCTGAACCGGCAATAGAAATTGTGACAAATGAACCTACACTAAATCCACCGGTACAGAATGAAGATCCAATTACCCTGGTACCATCAGAGGATTCCACAGTAATTGAAGAACAAAAGCAAACTAAGACACCCCGGTATGTAAGATTGAATCATTCTGAAGATCAGATAATTGGAAACAAATTTAAAGGAGTTATGACAAGAGGAAGATTGGCAAATGAAGAGGTATGCCTTATTTCTCAAATTGAACCATCATCTATCAATGAGGCAAGTGAAGATAAATTTTGGATTAAAGCTATGGAAGAAGAATTAGGACAAATTGAGAAAAATAATACTTGGACATTAGTTCCCCGGCCTAAAGACAAAAATGTAATTGGAACCAAATGGGTATTTAGAAACAAACTTAATGAAGATGGTAAGGTTGTCAGAAATAAAGCAAGACTAGTGTGTAAGGGATATTCTCAGAAAGAAGGAGTTGATTACAATGAAACCTTTGCACCGGTAGCTAGAATTGAGGCAGTCAGATTATTCTTGGCTTTTGCAGCTCACAAGGACTACAAAGTTTATCAAATGGATATTAAATGTGCATTTTTGAATGGAGATCTTGAAGAGGAAGTATATATTGAACAACCTGATGGATTTTCTTTGACAAATGACAATGATATGGTTTGCAGGTTAAGAAAATCTCTGTATGGATTGGAACAAGCCCCAAGAGCTTGGTATGCAAGGTTGGATAAGTATCTTTTAAAGATTGGTTTTACTAAAGCAAATGCAGACAGCAATTTATATTACAAAATAACCAATGATGACATCTTGATTATAGAAGTATTTGTTGATGATATAATCTTTGGAGGAGAAGATGGATTATGTAAGGAATTTTCTATTAAAATGCAGCAAGAATTTGAAATGTCTATGATTGGAGAAATAAAATTTGTTTTAGGATTGCAGATTTCACAAACTAATAAAGGTATATTTTTGAGTCAATCCAAGTACTTGAAAGAATTACTAAAGAAATTTGGGATGGAGAACTCTAAACCGGTAAGCACACCTATGACTACAAATGACAAATTATCTCAAAGGGATGAATCTACACTTGTTAATCCAACTAGATACAAATCTATGATAGGAGGTTTATTGTATTTGACACAAACCAGGCCTGATATTATGAATGCAGTATGTATTGTTTCTAGATTTCAGAGTAATCCTAGGGAAAATCATGAATTAGCAATAAAAAGGATTTTTCGGTACTTACAAGGCACTGCAAATCTTGGATTATGGTATCCTAGAGATGAAAATTTTGATCTATGTGCATACATAGATGCAAATTGAGCAGGAGATGTGGATGATAGAAAAAGCACCACTGGAGGAGCATTCTTTCTTGGAAAGAGATTAGTTTCTTGGTTGAGTAAGAAACAGAGTTGTACATCTTTATCAACAATAGAATCAGAATATGTTGCAGCAACAACTAACTGTACACAGGTACTATGGCTTAAGCAAATGTTGAAAGACATAAAGGTAAAATGCAAAGAACCTATTACCATATATTGTGATAACACTGTAGCAATTGATATATCTAAGAATCCAGTATTACATTCTAAAACAAAACATGTTTCTATCAAACTGAATTTTCTAAGGGAAAAAGTTGAAGAAAAGGAAATAAAACTGGTTTATGTGAATACTAAAGAACAACTTGCAGACATTTTCATAAACCCTTTGCCTAAAGATACTTTTGAATATCTCAGAGATCATCTTGGAGTCATACCACCACTGGTAGAGACTTAGATAGTTGATGATTGTCATCAACTGGCATAATCGAAAGACGAGTCTTTTACTCCGGTCTTTGATGAGGAAGCTACTTCTCAGGGGGGGTAGTTGGTATATTGAATTGAATGGTATTTTGTATATGAACTTGATTTTTGTAACTTTGGCATTTGATGTCAAAGGGGGAGAGATATCTATGGAAAAACACATTATCTTTTGAGGAGAGATTGGTATTGAAAATAAATCTTTGGATATAAACACATGTTGCTCCCAGGGGGAGAAATTGTTGTTTAGAGAGATTGTTTGTTTTTGGCATTTGGAATTTCTATTTTGGCACTTTGATGGTTTTTTCATCTTGTGTTGCCATTAATGCCAAAGGGGGAGATTGTTGGTATTTTGGTATGGTTGTCATTGATGTCAACACCTACTGGAACACTAGCACTTTGGAGATCCAGCAACATTCATCGGCAAGCAAGTAACTATTGCACAGTTACTGGTATATGGTTCACCGGCAGGATATAATGTTCATCGGCACTTGGAATGATATGGAAGACACTTGGTAATGTCGAAGACATCATGTGGACACTTTTTTTTGAAGAATTAATCATTGGTATATTCATGTTTGCATATTTTCTTTTACCGGCAAATAGGTCCAGGGTTATCTAGGGTTACACCGGCAGGTTTATCTTTTCCAGATCAGCATGGCACGCTATGGAGATGATTTATTGTTGTTGTAAATGCATTAAGCCGACATGTTCAATTGGTTATTGCATCGGATATTATATTATTTGTAAAAAAAAATTATTGTAATATCTTGTAGAGTCAACCTACTAAAATTGGTCTTAGGTTATGGTATAAATGTAAGATCTTATTTGTAAGATCGAATGTGGAAGGCGAAGAAGAATTGTGAGAAGGTATATGCGAGATTAAGTAGAGGTATACATGAAGACATCATTTGAAGGTGAAGCTAGGTTTTTGTAGAAGAATATCAGCATTACACCAGTATGGAATCTAGCATATGAAGATGCTATTTTGTACAGTACATTCTTATTGGATTTAACCATCCAACTGTAGTCAGTGTGACTCCCATTTTGTGATTGAGTAGTGAGCTCTAGGTTGTTGGCCTTTCTGCATGTGCAGACCCCATTTATGTACACTTACTATCTGCAGTAGTATCATCTGATTGTGGGTAAGGTTTCCCACCATGGTTTTTCCCTTTACAGGGTTTCCACGTACAAATATTGGTGTTATGTGTTGTGGATGACTTTATGTTTATGTTTCATGCATTAATCTTTATTGGTATAGCAATTTACTGTTAACATTGTCTACCAGCATACTTAATTGGTTTACTGGTATTAAGCATTAAGTTGGTTAAATGGTTTTTTATTTGAATTTATTAGACAACTAATTCACCCTGCCCCCCCCCCCTCTCAGTTGTCTCTGGGACCTAACAAAATGAACTGGCACAGATTGCACCAGTACAAAGTGAAGACCCAGTCACACTGACATCATCAGAAAACTCAACTATGACTGAAGAATAGCAGCATGTAAGTGGAAATCAGAACAAGCCCAAGTATGTAAGATTGAATCATTCAGAGGAATCGGATAATTGGAAACAAGAATCAAGGTGTTATGACTAGAGGAAGATTGGCAAATGAAGAGGTATGTTTAATTTCTCAAGTTGAACTAGCATTTGTTATTGAAGCATGTTAGGATGAGCATTGGATAAAAGCAATGGAAGATGAATTAGAACAAATTGAAAAGAACAATACTTGGACATTAGTTCCTCGGCCTAAAGACAAAAATGTAATTGGAACTAAATGGGTATATAGAAATAAACTTAATGAGAATGGTGAAGTAATCAGGAACAAAGCAAGATTAGTTTGTAAAGGTTATTCACAGAAAGAAGGAATTGATTATAATGAAACCTTTGCACCGGTAGCCAGAATTGAGGCAGTTAGACTATTTATTGCATTTACAGCTTATAAGAACTATTAAGTTTATTAAATGGATGTAAAATATGCATTTTTTAATGGAGATCTTGAAGAGGAAGTTTGCATTGAACAACCTAATGGATTTTCTTTGACAGATAATAAGGATATGATTTTCAAGTTAAGGAAAGCTTTATATGGATTGAAGCAAGCTCCTGGAGCTTGGTATGCTAGATTGGATAAATATCTTTTGAAGCTTGGTTACACAAAAAGTAATGTTGACAGCAATTTGTATTACAAAGTTACCAATGATGATATTTTGTTCATTGAAGTATCTATAGATGATATCATTTTTTGAGGTGAAGATGGATTATGTAGAGACTTTGCTAACAAAATGTGGGAAGAATTTGAAATGTCTATGATTGGAGAGATCAAATTCTTTTTAGGTTTGCAGATTTCACAAATAGATAAAGGTATATTCATATGTCAAACAAAGTACTTGAAGGAATTTTTGAAGAAATTTGGTATGGAAAATTTTTAATTGGTAAGTACTCTTATGACTACAACTGATAAATTGACATTGAAGGATGATTTAGCTCCTATTAATCTGACAAGATACAAATCTATGATTGGAGGATTATTGTATTTAACACAAAGCAGACCTGATATAATGAATGCAGTATGTATTGTATCAATATTTCAAAGAAATCCTAAATAAAATCATGAATCGGCAGTTAAAAGGATTTTTCGGTACCTACAAGGCACAACAAATCTTGGTTTATGGTACCCTAAGGATGAAAATTTGGATTTATGTGCATACACCGATGCAAATTGGGCAAGAGATGTAGATGACAAAAAGAGTACCACTGGCAGTACATTCTTTCTTGGTAGAAGATTGATTTCATGGATAAGTAAGAAGTGGACTTATACATCATTATCAACAGCAAAATTAGAATATGTTGCAGCAGCAACTAATTGTACTCAGGTATTATGGACCAAGAAAATGTTGAAAGATATAAAGGTAAAATGCAAAGAACCAGTAATCATTTATTGTGATAATTCAGCAGCAATTGATATATCAAAGAATCTGGCATTTCACTCTAAGACAAAGCATGTTTCTATTAAGTATAATTTTCTGAAAGAGAATGTTGAAGCAAATGAAGTGAGATTGGTTTATGTGAATACTAAAGAGAAAATTGTAGATATATTTACAAAGTCTTTACCTATGAAAACATTTAAATATCTCAAAGAGCAGCTTGGGGTAATTTCCCCACTGGCAGAGACTTGAATAATGAAGATTGGCATCAAACTGGCAGGGACTAATAGAAAAAAAAAAAATTGGCTTTGATGAAGGAGAGTTACTTCTCAGGGGGAGTAGTTAACTGAATGTTATGTTTTGAATTCTTAACTCCTTTGGCATTTGATGACAAAGGGGGAGAGATATACTCTTTGGATATATGTATTTTTGGTTGGTTTTTGTTTTGGCACAGAACTTTGTATTGATCTATCTTTGGGAGATTGTTGGTTTATTGGTTTTTGGCATTCTATTTTTGGCACTTAGATGCTTTTCCATCTAATGTTGCCATCAATGCCAAAGGGGGAGATTGTTGGTATTATGGATGACTTTGTCATGTGTTGCATTGGTTTTGTCATTTATGTCAACACTTATCTTCTTGGAGGTCTACACTGTTGACTTGGCACTATGGTTATATTGGTTTATTGTTGAACCGGCATATTGTGTTCATCAGTATGGTTAGTGACTTATGCACAGTCACCGGTATATGTTCACCAGCAGGTTATATGGTTCATCGGTAGGGATGATAACTTGGAGATCATTTGGTTATTCCAAAGATATGGATTGGAAGTTTGGATCTGGTGTTTTTCTTATTGGTCTAATCGGGTTGACAGATTTGTCTTTACCGATAGATAGGTCTAGGTTATGGATTGATGATATCTACTCCAGATCAGTATGAAATGTTATGGAGATGGTTTATTGATTGGATAATAATGTAAATGTATTGAGCTGACATATTGTATCGCATCAAGACTTATTTGTAATTGATTTAATTATAATATCTTTAGTGAGCCGACCTATACATTTGGTCTTAGGTTTTGTATATATGATTGTAAGATCTTATTGAAGATAGGGATATAGGATCATGATGAGTGTGTTCGAATATTGAAGAGAGGAAATAAGCATATCCTTGTGTGAATCATGCAGACATTATTTGAAGGTTGAAGGAAAGGTTATGAAGGTGTTTTGCACTTATCTTCAGAGCTTAAACTAGTACTGAATCTAGCATTGCAGATGCTATTTTGAGCAGTACATTATCATTGGATTTAACCATTCAATTGTAGTCAGTGTGACTCCTATTTTGTGATTGAGCAGTGATCTCTAGGCGGTTGGCCTTTCTGCATGTGCATACCTCATTTGTATACGCTTACTATCTGCAGTAGTATCATCTGATTGTGGGTAAGTTTTCCCATCATGGTTTTTCCCCTTATCGGGTTTCCACGTCAAAATATTTGTGTCATGTGTTGTGGATGTTGTTCCTCTATTTGTTTCATACATTAAGTTATAGCGGTACTACTATAACTATTAATCTATTTTACCGACACTTAAGTTTGGTTTACTAGCACTAAGTTTAAGCTGGATTAATTTGCATTTGGGTTATAATTTATTGACAACTAGTTCACAATTGATTCACCCCCCCCCCCTCTCAGTTGTCCTTCCCAGGTCCTAACAATGTTATCCCATTAAGTTTGAGTAATGTCTCCTCCTCCCATGAGTTCTAATGATTCAATACAGTCCTCATTGATTCCCCTTAGAAAAATTAATTTCAAGGATTATTCACTCAAGGTATTATGCTTAGACTTCATAACACTGAATAGAAACCTCTCAAGATAATCTTCCAGAATTTCATCTTCTTTTTATGTCATTCAGAAGATATCATCACCATGTTGAACAATTAATTTGCAATAATATTTATACTTCTCCAAGAACTTTTCTTTCATTTCATCCTAGGTAGTTATTACATCTCTACCTAAACTTATTAACCACCTAAGAGCATCTTCTTTCAGAGTGGAAGGGAATAGCTTAAGTTTATGGGCATCTATGCTATAATCATAACTTCTATAGAAAATATCAAATTCAAACATAAAGGTATATGGATCTTCTGTGACCAAGTCAAAGAACTTTGGAAGAGAGGAGGCTGGTATAATCTTCAAATTGTATTATCATACAGGTCGGGAATAGGGAATTCAAATGTTGGGTTCACGGGCAGAGGTGGAGGCCCACCTCCACCTCCTGGAGGATTTCTTGCCATTGGTCCTTGATAAAGAACTTGAGGTAGAATATTTCATTCAATAGGTTCATTTAAGAAATCAAGGTCTCCTTCTGATAAATCAAAAACACCTTGGTTTCTAGCTTGCACAAAAGCTTCAACAAAAGGATTTATATGTGGGGCTTGATTTGAGTTTATTTCAAGACCAGAATGTGAGGGAAGAAATATTCCTAATGCATCTCTTCTTCTTCTATGCATGCACATTTTCTGGTGAATTCTAATAACTAATTCTAAAGTAAACTGAAAGATTTAACACTAACAGCTACAACAGGTTCTTAGTTTGGCACCATCCCTAGCAATGGCGCCAAAAATGTTGGTCCTCGCAATTGGAATAGCAACTAGGTTCTAAAAACTTAGCTCGGGCATTGGACTGTTAGGAATCCCACAGATACTGAGAGGGGGGGTGAATCAATATCTAACCGATAATTAGAATTTCTTATCTTAAAACATGCATAACATATTATAACAGTGTACCGATATGCAAGAAATAATGTAATAAATAGAATTAAGAACATCCACATGAAAAGCACACCATAACACAAGGATTTAACGAGGAAACCCGGTGTGGGAAAAACCTCAGTGGGATTTGTGACCCACAATATTCACTCACTGGCCAATAAGAGAATATTACTTACAATAGGGGCCTGCATATGTAGGAAGGCCAACTACCTAGAGCTCACTGCTCAATGGAAAGTCTCACTGACTTACAATGTGGATTATACAAATCCAATATCTTGTACTTCTTTACAATAGCATCTATAATGCCTGATCCAATACCAGTTGCTGCTCTGCTTCTTACATAAACCCTTCAACCTATATTTCGCATAATAGGTCTGCCTTAATATTTTGCATACATTACTTTATTCACTTGCTTCCATTCTTTTTTTTTACAAATTGTCTATAATGATCTCTTTTATATATAAGTCATTTTACAACATGCCAAGTTGGCTTACAAAGTTTTTACAATAATAAACAAAATATAATATTACAAAATCTTGTCGGCCTCTATACCGATGTACTTCCTTTCTTTG
The DNA here is from genome assembly GCF_030272615.1 of Cryptomeria japonica. Classification (NCBI taxonomy): domain Eukaryota; kingdom Viridiplantae; phylum Streptophyta; class Pinopsida; order Cupressales; family Cupressaceae; genus Cryptomeria; species Cryptomeria japonica. The sequence goes on along the minus strand of NC_081407.1, from coordinate 445,011,008 downwards.
TACTGGTGCCGGTGTCGGTGTCCAGAGTGCTGGTGTAGAGTGATCTACTGATGTCGGTGCACTAACTTGTCGGTGTAATGCTTTGTCGGTATAATTATTTGTCGGAGCCATAGGATTGCAAGGTTGCCATCAATGACAAAACCTTCAATCACCTACAATGTCTCATTGGAGTGTGCATATGCCAACAATCTCCCTCTTTGGCATTGATGGCAACACTCATGAGAAATTTCAAAAGTGTATCAAAAAATTATCCAAACATGTGAAGTCAAAAATGTTACCGAAAATGTGTATGCTCCCCCTGAGCATATGATTCTTGTGATGTTGAATTTTCTCATCCCTCTACTCCCCCTTTGGCTCAATGACAATGGTTGTCAAGATGTTAGTGGATTTTGTAATTTCAACCTTGTAACTGGGTAGTTACAATTTGAAATAGATCCACCAAAGTCAAGTTTATACTCTCCATAAACTTTTTACTATCTCTTATCGTTGTCTCTGTTCTCTTAATTGTACCAGTGAGATGCTACAAATTCTCTGCCGGTGTTTTTTGTCCCTATATTAGTGCCTTAGATACTTCCTTCCATAGTGATGTTAGATAGTCCAATCTTGGACTCAGTTTTAATCTTAGATGTTTTGCCTTATTCATTATTCTCTCTTTTTCTCTTTCTAATTTAAGTAATTTTTCTTCAAAATTTGTTATCTTCTCCTCAAAAACTGATAGTGTATCAAGTGAGTTAACAAAATTATCTGCAAGTTTATTGATTCATCTTGTACCTTGCTCATCTTTTTATCTATATCTACAGTCAAAAAATTTGTCTTACAGGTGTCTTTGTACAGAGTTTTGTACTCTTTCAATAAATTACACAATTCCGGTAGAAGTGTGTCAAAATCTCTGTTACACTTTTTTATTTGCTCATCAAAGAATTTCAGCTTTTCAATTTCTATTTTATCCTTCAATGTCTCTTCCTTTATTTTCTCAATGTTTTCTGTGATATATTTACACAAGGTATCAAGTTATCCTAAAGAATCTTTATTATCTATATTACAATTAGGAGCAATTACCTTCAAAATTGGTATGGTATCATCTATTGCCTTATAAGCTTGTGAGCTGAAGTCTGTTATCTTTTTAATTGAATCTAATAGTACCTCAGTCACATTAGTTGATTTGTAGCCTGATGATGAACCTAGATTCTGAGTACCACCAATGGAAGTAACCAAGCTTGTATTGACCTCTGGTAGGTTTGTTTGTGTCTACATTTCCTTAAGCAATGGTTTTTCTGCTTCTCCAGTTGTCGGTGGCACCGTTTCCTTTTGTTCCTGTTCCTGTTGTTGTTCCTGTTCAGGAGCCTTTTGCTATATTTGTTTCTCTGTTTGTTGCATTGTCTCAGTCTAAGTCTGAGTCTCTACCTTTTTCTCTTTGTCATCTGTCGGTTTCTCCTATGTGTTATCAGTTTGCTCTGCTACCGAAGGCTTACTAGCCATGTTAGTCTTATTAGTTATATCTTTGTCTACCACAATGTTGATCTTTTGAGTATCAACATCCACAGTATATAAGACTTCAGGATTAGGATTACTATCTTCTATATCCATACTTTCAGCTGCTGGTTGATCTTCTGTAGCTATTGTTTTTACCAGTGGATTAATCAAATGAGGTGGGGGTAAGTTGTCTTTAACCTTGATACTAGGTGGTCCACCAACTTTACCTTTACCCTTGTCTCTTTCTTTCTGATATACCTTTATAGGTTTGGGGTTCCTGTATTCTTCCTACTTTTCTTTTTCAACTAGGAATATATCCCATCCATTTTTCGTCTCCTCAGTCACCTCATTAACTCTTCCAACCATTAAAACAATGTGTCGTTGTGCAGTAGAAAATACTGACCGGTTGGCTTGAGCAATTAAGTCATCAATTTCTTTGAGTGAATTCACCGGATATATTACAAGTAGCTTCTCTATCTTTTTTTTCTTGTCCAGTTCTATTACTACTTGTCTTCTTGCTTCCAGTCTCTTAAATAGTTCATCTGGAATTTCATTTACTACTTCCATCAAAAATTTCTTATACATATCCATATGTAATATAACACTGTTTTCTACTTGTTCTTTTTCATCAGTTGTCAGAGTGTCATATATTTTCTCTATATTCTTCAATTTACCTTCCTCTATAATTTAATTCAACAGTATATCAAGAGGGGCCAAGTCCTTGTTTGTCCTCTTCTTCTTTTTGGGTGTCAGTTTCTTCTTCTTTGGTGTAGCCTTTATTACCGGAGATCTCACTGCTTGTTGTTTTTGTCTTGTCCTCCTAGGTGAAGGTGTGGTTGCCGATGAGGGATCTCTTTTCCTTACAACTCTTTTGAAAGTTGCAGGCATGTCACTCTCCAAAGAAGTACCTACCGGTGATAGGTGAGTTTCATGTTGTGGAGCTACTAACTCATCCTTTGTTATACCAGTTTGTTTTAACACATCTTCTTTAATGGCCTTTGCCTATCTGGAACCTTTTCTTACAACTACCTCAACCTTTTTCACTTTTTTCTTAGATTGTATTTGGTTTTCAATAGTTTCTGCACTACCAAATACTTCTTCCTTAGGTTCTTTAGGAGCTTCCAGAAGTGCTTTAGCATATGTTTCAATTATATGATCATCTGTTTCATAACCCATTTTTGTTACCCAAACTATCCTAGGGATGACTGCTTCCATCCAGATCTCATCCTTCTTGATTAAAAAGCATATTCCATCCTTATATTTGTCAACAATCTTTTGTGATAGTCGGATTCTTTTCTTCATTTTGACCTTTAGTGCTTGAAAGAAATCATGGATATTGTTTTCCTTGTCTTCTCCCATATTATTGAATAGTTATGTTAGCTGTTTGCCTACTGGTATATCATATCCAAGTTCTTTGTAGCCTATATGGGGAACCTGTTTGGTTATATGTAGCATCAGACATACTAGCAGATTTCCAAACTTGAAAGTTCATTTCTTGTCTTTCTTAATCTTGCCTAAGTTGTCAATTAATTTGTCCTTCAACCATTCACATACATCAATCTTTGCATTATCTGTGACCATATCATAAGCACTCTTAATGCATAAACTTGAAATTGAATTAAGCCTATTTGCATGAGTAGCTTTATACCCTAATATCATGTTGATAAATCTCACATTAATGTCTATTACATCATTTACTCTTAAGGACCTTTTATCGGATGTGGCACCAGCTAACTAAGTAACTAGGTCATTTGAAACCTTCTTAGTTTGATCTGGTCTTTTACCGGTGGTCGGTAACCCTGTGATAGCTTTCACAGCTTCCTTAGTGATTTTGTGGATTGCATCTAACCAGAAAAATTCACCATGAAGCCTACTTAAGACTATCCTAATCACATCCTTGGGGAATTCAGGAATGCTAAGGATCTCTGTAAATCCTAGGGTTTCAATGTGTGAGGCCTCACCTCGACTCAGTCTGACATTCAGTGGATTTTATATTTTAGACTATTATGGATACTTTATTTTGATGCATTTTGAGACTTAGAACTTATATGATTTCAGGATTTGGATAACATTTCTATGATTGGATGATTTACTTACATGCTTTATGAGATAGAACACTACATGATTATTAGATAGAATGATATTGCAATGATAGATGTCGTTATTGAATTTGCAGGACTTTACTCTGAATATAGAACTATGATGTATGTTTAGTTTTTGTGAATTGGGATGAAATTTGCTTATGTGAATTTGCTTGATAAAGATGTATTCAATCTGTGCAGATGAAAATTGTATGCAAGTAATGATGTGTATTGTTATATTATTGAATTATATTATATTTGGATATTTGGAAGTAATAATGTTTAAATTGAGATGCGCAGGAAATTTACCATGTGACCATGGAAAATTACGGAGAATCAAACCTAGACTTATGTATGTTCGTAAGCCAGGGTTTGTCTATTTGGAGAGACAACACCCCGTTTGTGTTGTATTTTATTCGTAACAGTATATGCTGCATGAGTGTTAAGTGTTATTTAAATTTATTGTGTAAAAACCTCAAGAGACAATTTCATGTTTTATTTTTGTAAAAGTGTTTTATTTGTGTCACTTGACACGTGTGTATTTAAATTTAAATGTTTTATTTTGTCTCTTGGTGGGAAAGTGTTTAATTATAGTTTTCTTAAATAAATTAATGTGTTGTCATAAATACTTTGGAAATATAATATTTGGAGTGGTCAACTTATGTTTGACCCGAAAATAAACTTCAGAGGGGTTTAAAATGAGTTAAATGAACACCTAGGGGTAGTTTAATAGGGTTTCCTAAAGCCCATAAGGTATACCTAGGGGTTAGGGGTAATTTTAGGCAATTTTCTACTTTATAATGATCTTTTTAACGCTTTAAAAATTGGCTTTTTTGAGTTGAGCGAAAATTTGAAAATTGGAAGTTAAATCAAATCAAGATTTTTCCTTTTGGAAGGAGAGTCTTTTTGCATTTTTGCTTTCTTTCTTTTTTTTTTTTTTTGTTTTTTTTGGAGAATCCTGTGAGAACTTAGAGAGTGAGCTTCTTAAGGAAGATTTTTGGGAATAGCAGGGTAATCACCCACTCTCCATTTTTGGAGACAGAAGGAAATTTGGAAAGAAAATAATGTTATGGAATAGAGAAATTGAATAAGGGTAGAAGGAAAAAGATTTGTGGATTGGGCAGCTCTTCATCAGATATCATAATAACCCTTGGGCAGATTAAGGTTGGTTTCAATTATTATTTGTAATGTCTTCTTCTTGTTTATGTATGGAAGTTGTTTGTATAAGAAATCTGTGTTCTTGAAAGTTTATGTTTGAAAATCTCTTGGTATTTTTGCTTTATGAAAATGTTGTGTTTTGGGAGTTTTCTCAAGATCTCTTACTCTTGGGAGAGAAGAGGATCGTGAGGGTGGTAGCAGTGACACCCCTCGAGTGAGAGACTCTCTTTTGAGAGCGATCACAAGGGATCTTTGTGTGACCCTTGCTGCATGGCCTGTTTGTGCAATGGGGGTCATAAGGAGGGATATAAGGCTAGAATGCCTTTGGGGGGCATAAGGAATAAGGGGTTGAGATTCTTGATATTTTTATTGTGCCATGAGGTGGCTTCTTGTTTATTTCATACTTGCAGTTCTCCTCAGGGTAATTGGTCCACTACCACCCTATGAAAATGTTCATCACCAAAGTGTGGTGCTGTGAAAGCCAAGATGGGAATGTGTCTGGAAAATCTGTATGCATTGCTTTCTATGTGTTTGCCTGTTTGTTACCCATCTAGGAATTGGTTCTCCGAGCTCGGGGGTGGCTACCAGTTAGCCTAGGCTGGGAGGTGAGCACTCCGTGGTCATATTTGTGTTTTCGATTATGCAGGAAAATCATAGGAAAGAGAATAGGAACCATGAAAAGACACTGAAGATTATTATGGAAGATACTTAAATTCAGTTGCAGATGTTTGTTTAAAGTTGTTATAGAAATATGCCTCATTCATAGTAAAGAGAAGCAAGTTGTAATTTGTGAAAGTAGAATTGAAGTTTTATTGTTGTGACTATTCAAAGAAACATCCTGTAAATTGGTAGAATTTCTTAGAGGTGTTTAAAAAAGAAAAGCTTGTTATTTCTACTTCTGGTTTTTAGAAAAAAGAAAAGTTAATTTGTGTTACATGCAAAAGCTTCTTGTATTATGGAAAGAAATAAAAGAATAGATTTCAATTGAATTTTATCTGTATTTTTACTTGAGGCAAAATAGAAGTTTATTTATGCAGAAAGATTTTAAGTAATTTAATGGGAAAAGATGTTATATGTAAATATTTTATTAGAAAAAAAAAAAATCAATGAAATTCTTTTTATTCCAAAAAAGTATATTGTATCCTTGAAAAAGTATTCTAAATTGTTTTTCAGTTAGCATTGATTTAAAAAGCTTAATATATATATATTTCTGATTAAACTTAATGTTTTTCCCTTTAATATAATAGTTTTAAAAAAATTGCATGTAAATCTTTTTTTTTTAAATATATAATTTCATATTGAAATATTTTCACCATTTTAAACTGTGGTTACAAATTTATATATATATATATATATATATATATATATATATATATATATATATATATATATATATATATATATATATATATATATATATATATATATATATATATATATATATATATATATATATATATATATTATATTTTTTTTTTTTTTTTTTTTAAATTTAAAAAAAAGAGGATGTATTTGGGTCCTCGTGGACCCCACTGTGTGTACGCACAGTGGAGGGCCGCGTGGCGCCCACTGTGTGCACTCACAGTGGAGCCGCTTTCGGCTCCCACTGTGTGGGCACATAGTGGACGGCCACGGCCGCCACTGTGTGGCCACACAGTGGGGAGCCGCTAGCGGCGCCCACTGTGTGGGCACACAATGGAGCCGCAGCGCCCACTGTGCGCTCACACAGTGGTGCGCGGCCAACCCGCCTCCCTTTCCTCCGCAACCTGCAACGAAAAAAAAACATGGCCGACTTTGGGGTTCTCGACCCAGCAAGAATATTGACTGTTAAAAAAAAATATGGGTTAAACCCTAGCCCGGATGGGGCTAGGGCAATTTTGGTTTTAAAAATAAATATGTTAATTAGTTTAGATAATATATATGTGAGAAATTAGAACCCTAATTAGGGTTGGGAAAAAAAATATGGAATAGTATTTAGGAAGTTAAAATGGCTTTTGAATTAGAATTAAAATATTTGTCATTTATGTAAAATATATATTTATATATGTATCCATATATGTATATGGGTATATATATATATGTATATATATGAATTTTGATCATAATTTTGGGTAAGTATTTAAATTATAAATATATATATATATATATATATATATGTATATACAAATATATATATATATATATATTTATATTTATATAATCCTGGTTTTTATTTGGAATAAATAATAAAGAGAAATTTATAAATGGTTGATTAGGCCTTATAGACATATTGGAGGTTAAATTAAATTTCCCCTCCTATTTCCTTTAGCATGATTAATTTAATAAACCTAATGACTAGGTATCTCTTGGAGATAGAATTATACCAGTTAGTTTTTTTCCGCAATTAAAATTAAACAATTTATCGATGCTTAGTTCGTTACAGAATTAGCTCGAATTTAATAATGGAAATTTCATTAACGCTTGTCGCGAGAGGGAACTTGTTAATTAAATTAGTATGTTTTAAAAAAAAAAATTGTTCCGTTTTTGCCCTAAATTTTGTGCATGACACAATGATCTTATGTTCATTTTTTATATTGCTGGTTTCATCACATATCATAGTTTTAAACATGGTTTTAATCTCTTCATCTCCTAGTTCCTCAATGTTATAGTGAATGTAAATTTTGGGGTCTTCAGCATAGACAACTCCTTTAGGAATTTGAGAAAAAGCACCTAAGGTATCATATTTCTTTGCTGCCTCGAGAACTAATTGAAATACGGGCCTAGGTCTTTTTATAACTTCAACAACAGTAGGGCTCACTATATATTCAATTGCAGAGGTGGATGCCATGATAAAATACCTTTTACTACCTTTAGGATGGATGATTTCTTGGAGTGTTCTTGCCTCTTAGCTCGGAATGTCTTAGCTCAGAATCTTCATGCTCTTCGTAAGTTTGAAATCTCGGTGAAATGAAATGGAGCCAAAACCTCAAATTTATAGTGTCTTTTCACCATCTACCACATTAAATGCATGCCAGTTAAGTATTCACTTAACATTGTCTGCCGGTAATAAGTAATTTCCAACTTCTTATCTCTAACCGAGGGGATAATAGCACATGTGTCATTAGATTGCCAAACTCTCAAGGAAACTTTCTTCAATTAGATGAAGAACTTCCTGCCGGTGGAGCACTGCTATGTCCTGTCGGTGAAGCATCACTCTATCCTGTCGATGAAACATTGACTGGTTCTACCAGTGGAGGAGTAATCCCAATATTTAGATCATCTTTTCTAATCTATTGTTTTGAGAATTCTTGCTTAACCTCTTCAACTTTTTCTTTACCCTTCAAGCTAGAACTTTTGTTGTCTACCGATGATCCTTTACTTCTACAGAATTTTGCAATATGCCCAATCTTGTTACATGCATAACAAATTACATTATTCTTCTGAATAGCTTTCCCATAACCTATGCTGATTTGTGTTCTGCATTAATTAGATAAATGTCCAAATCTTCCACAAACATAACATCTCACATTCATTCTGCAATTTTCAAAGTTGTGACCAACTTTGTTGCATTTTGAACATTGACCGGTGGGTGTGTTGATATTCTGATAATTTCTACATCTACATTCATTTGCTCTATGACCATACTTATTATAGTTAAAGCATTTTCCATTGAATTTATAAGCATTAGGTTGTCTTACTGGTTTACTATGATCCTGAGTATTTGTAGTACCAGAGCTTTCACCAACTTCAAAGCCAATTCCGGAAGTGTCACCTTTAGGTTTTTGATTCTTCAGCAAGGTGCCAAGTTCCTTTGAGTTTTTCTTGAATTTTTCTTTATGTTGATTTGCAGTTTCTAGTTCTCTTTCTAAGACTTCTTTCTGTCTCATCAGTTCATTTGAGTCATTCTGAGTGTGCATCAAATCTGTCTTCAACATGTCATTTTCATAGCTAAGTCTTGTATTTTCATTTGTTGCATCACTTACTCTTCTGGTCAATTCTTCTTCATTCTTCTTCCTATCCTCAATCTCTTTACAAAATCTCATAGTCATATCCTGCATCTCATTCTTTGTTGTCATGTTCTCTTGTTTTAGCTTGTTTATCTGATCATTAAGTGATTCATTTTCATCATTCTCATTTTGCAACTTTTCACAAAGTTCTCTTCTCTTATTTCTTGCAATGCTAAGATTCTCTTGAAGTGCCTGAATGATATCCTGAGCTGCCCTTAAATCATCTTCTAGTTTGATATTTTTCAATTTCTCTGCATCATAGTCTGAAAGAGCTCCTTCAAGTTGCTTCATCATATTTTCCATCTTTACCAGTGTCAAGATCTTCCTCAAGCTATTAGGCTTCTGAAAATAGAGGACTAGGCTCTGATACCAATTGTTAGGAATCCCACAGATATTGAGAAGGGGGGGTGAATCAGTATCTAACCGGTAATTAGAATTTCTTATCTTAAAACATGCAAAGCATATTATAACAATGTACCGGTATGCAAGAAATAATGTAATAAATAGAATTAAGAACATCCACATGAAAAGCACACCATAACACAAGGATTTAACGAGGAAACCCGGTGTGGGAAAAACCTCGGTGGGATTTGTGACCCACAATATTCACTCACTGGCCAATAAGAGAATATTACTTACAATAGGGGTTGCACATGCAGGAAGGCCAACTACCTAGAGCTCACTGCTCAATGGAAAGTCTCACTGACTTAGAATGTGGATTATACAAATCCAATATCTTGTACTGCTTTACAATAGCATCTATAATGCCTGATCCAGTACTGGTTGCTGCTCTGCTTCTTACATAAACCCTTCAACCTATATTTCGCATAATAGGTCTGCCTTAATATTTCACATACATTACTTTATTCACTTGCTTCCATTCTTTTTTTTAAACAAAATGTCTACAATGATCTCTTTTATATATAAGAGTCATTTTACAACATGCCAAGTCGGCTTACAAAGTTTTTACAATAATAAACAAAATATAATATTACAAAATCCTGTCGGCCTCTGTGTCGATGTACTTCCTTTCTTTGTGTCAGTGCCAGTGCCAGTGTCCTAAGTGCCGGTGTAGAGTGATCTGTTGATGCCAGTGCACTAACTTGTTAGTGTAATGCTTTGCCGGTATAATGTTTTGCCGGAGCCATAGGATTGCAAGGTTGCCATCAATGACAAAACCTTCAATCACCTACAATGTCTCATTGGAGTGTGCATATGCCAACATGGACATCCTTATTAAGCAACTACCTCTCCTGTAGTAAAGGTTCATTTACTTTATCGACCAGGGACGTAAACTTGAAATTGGTCAGCACTGTATGTGCACTAAGCTCAAGTTGCAGCCATTTTATCCTACTGCTGGAAAAGGAAATTCTCTTAAACAAATATGCAGAAACATGATGACTAATGCTTTATTAAAACTCACAATTGAAAGTAACTTAAGAAAATGCTACTAATGACAACGTTCTGGTCGACGAACAGGAACTATTCTGCTTGTTTTGGGTGCAGGAATAGACACAAGAACTGTTTCCAGTGGTTGTAGGAAGAGACGAATACCAAAACAACAACTATAACAAAACAAAAATTAACTAAAAAACACACAGGAACTACTCACCAAGTGGGCCCCCTTGAGTGAGTATATCCAAAACTCAGATAACAATTGATAAGCTCAGAATGCCATTATTTTATTTACTTCAAATTGATTGCACATACATAAGTCTGAAAATTGAATACTACTAACTCTATGGTCCTTTTGTCTACTCACGTGAGGAGACAGGGACCTTTATTTATAAAGAAACTTATAACAAACTCCTAACTGATCAACCCACATCCCAGAGGAATAGGTGAATAGGACTTATTACACTAGAATAATAAGTCAGTGCATGAATGCAAAACAATAGTTGACCTGCTACTGAGAAAATATAGCGTAACCTCCTTCCTAGATTATGTTGCATCAGAAACAATCATGAATGCTCCACAGATCACCTTGTTGAGGAAGCGGTCAATTGGTTATGACCTTCTTCAATGTTGCTCCACTTTGACTGGGTCTGCATCCAGCGGCATGTTGATGTGTCTTTTAACCACAAGTTTAGTCATCCTTTCATCTTATCTGATCCTGCATCATGGAGTTAATGTGCACAAAAACATGTGTATGTATTGATGTTAACATAACATAAAGTAAACCATATTTTAATATTAATTCAGATAATTTGCATAGATTAATTGTATAAATATCATTAGATAACAACCTTAGGTCTAGGATAAATCAAGTCCAAAAACATTAAAAAGACACAAACCAAGAAAGTCTTATGACCCATACATTACCCAAACATATGACCAAAGCAAGAGCTCTATGACAAAATCTGACAAAACAGAGCCATTATTTTGGCTCATCAGTCCTCTCTACAGAAGCTTAACCGCTTGAGGAGATCTGATGGTATTAGCGTCAAGTTCTACCTTTAACCCCTACTGGAAGGAAAGTCCTAGATTTGATGATACAAATTACAAAATAAGGAAGGAGCGAATGAAGTTTCACCTCAGATATCTTGGAGCTGAAGTTTGGGAGATAGTGGAGAAAGGGTAAATACCTCATGATCCTAATTCTGGAACACCGACACCTGCTGATGAACAGAAGAAAGCTGAAAATGATGTTATAGCAAAAGAAGCATTGTTAAGTGCCCTATCTGATGAAAATTTATTGAATTTCATAGAGTTGGAGAATGCTAAGAAGATCTAGTTGAAACTTGAAACTCTTTATGAAGGTGACCAAGCAATAAAGATTGAAAAACTTGAAGGTTTTCGAGTAAGATATGAAACTTTGAAGATGGAAGAAGATGAGAAGACTAGTTTTTTCATGGATAGAGTAAATGAGATTATCATGGGTATCAAATGTTGCAACAGACCAGTCAATGAGGATGAGATTGTATCAAATATTCTAAGAGTTCTACCTATGGCTTACAAGATGAAGGCTACTACAATCAATGAACTCTGGAAAATGTCAAGTACCCCTGTTACTAGAGATACATTGCTTGGGAAATTGACTACTTTTGAGCTTAAAGAACTTGGAGATCAGAGTGCTGCTAAAACTGAGACTACATTTAAAGCATTCGCCTTTGATAAGAAGAAGATAGATTGGAAGGAGTTGTATGCTAAATATTTGGAGGACACTGAGAGAGAAGAAAGAAAAATTGAAGATTTGGAAGCCTTAATTAATAGAAGAATTCCTAAAGGACCAACTAGAAGTAAATATGAAGGAAAAGTCCCTTTTAAATGTTGTTCATGTTGGATATCATTGGCATATGATGAATCGGTATGTTGATATGATGATAATGTATGTTGTCATTGATGTCAATAAGTGTAAGTGAACTGGTATGCAGATTGAAAGAAGTTGGTGAACCGATATGAAGAGGCATGAAGAGATGTAGTGAACCGGTGTCAAGGTTTCACTAAGTGTGACTACCGTTTGGTAGTCTTAGCTCTATGGTTATCGGTTTGGCGATCCAGCTTGTGTGATGCAATCGATGATACTCTATGATGAATTAGCTAAGAGATGTGAATGAGATTGAGGTTCCACGTCAGCTTTGTGCGTGTGAAGGATTGAGGTATGAGAAGATCGACCGCATTTGAATTCTACCTTGAGAATGATCATTCTTCTTAGTGGTATGAGAAGAAAGCATGATGGGTTACTGATTCCCATGTGCAGTGAAGAATGAATGATGCAGATTGTCTTGTGATCTGTTTGAAATTGTAATGCTCTATGCAATGTGTTTGGACGGTCAGGAATGGACCACCTATGTTGTAAACCTAAGATGCTTAGGGTTTAGGGTTTATGCTACCGACCTATCTATTTTCTATAAGGTCGATGATGTTTGTTATTGTAAAGTTGTTGGAAAATGATTGTGTGTATCCGAGTGATGAGATACTTTCCAAACCAATAAGAGGAAAACTACAGAGTGTGATTGTGGAGTAGAGGAAATGAAAAGGATCTTCCTTGGCATGTAGTGCTACTATCAGATCAGATTTTTACCTATTGTCTTCTAACCATTTCAACAGTTGGAAAATCCCTTTACCAGGTAGCTTTAATAGGCTTATTGTAAAACTTGTAACCAGGTGACTCAAGATCATTGAGTTCTTTAAATCCTCTAGAGAGGTAACCTTTAACAGGGCATATAGCCATCCCTTAACCGGGTGATCTCTAACAAGATCGATTCCTAGAAGAACCTTATTGTAAAGTCTTTAACCGGACTAGGCTCCTAATAGGGCGAGCTTCAAAAGAGTTCAAAAACAAGCTTGTGAGTATTCATCCCCATCGTGGTTTTTCCCATTTGGATTTCCACGTGAAAAATCTGTGTGTTATGTGTTATGCATTTTTCATGTGATGTTTATGAATTATTTGGTTGAAAGATTATGCATGTAGAGTTAATAGGTTATGGTATTTCTAGTATACCACATGCATATGTTTATAGGTGAAGTTGATGTCAAGTATTGATCATATCTGAAGTTATCAGACTTATCATTTTATGGTATCTGATGTCTTACTATGTTTAACTAGTGTTGCCATGGTTAAGTTCAGTAATGGTGATAACCAGTTGGTATTGCTTTAGCTAGATAAGTTGTTGAGAAAGTTTTCTTGCCTGTACTAATTCACCCCCCCCCCCCTCAGTACTGGTTGGGGTATCTGTTGTTCATCATTATTCATCAATTGGTATCAGAGTGCCTCCAGGTCCTTGGTGATATAAGCTTAACTGCTTAAGGTAAAAGATCCTACTGTAATGATGAAGAGGGAAGGTCCTAAGTTCAATAGAGATAACTTTAAGATATGGAAGGAAAAAATGAAGATTTACATCAAGAGTATAGGTGCTCAACACTGGAGCTATGTTGAGAATGCCTATGTGACTCCCACTAGCACTCTGACTGATGATCAGAAGAGAGAGATCCAGAAAAATGGGAAAGTCATGGAAGCCCTTATCAGCAACCTGTCAGACATTGAGTTTATTGATGTACAAGACAAGGACACACCTAAGGATGTATGGGATGCACTATAAAACATCTATGGTGGTTGTTGGAACCCTAAGATTTGCAATATTTAGAATTCCAAATTCCAAGACAAGGAGCAAGAAAAATTCTATATATATATATATATATATATATATATTGAATAGGTACAAGTAATATATTTTATATTTGTTGCACAATATGAAACCATAACATAAACACAATAATGGGCATAAAAAATGGAGTGTGAAGCACCAAAGGGGGTATTTACATCATTTAAAGACCATTTATCCATTATATACCCATAAAATAGCCTTAAAATACCTCTAATATGCCCAAACAACTTGTAAAGTGACAATTAATTACATAAACTAAGGCAATTTCGGGATTTGGAATTATTTTTATTTAAAAGGGGGTTGTCTTTTCACCCAAAGGGGTATGAAAACCATTCAAACACATATATATATGTGTGATGTAAAATGTAAAGAGAAAAAAAAAAAGAGAGAGACAAGAGGTGGAGGCAATTTTGTACTTTTAAACTTTTTATCAAAAATGACCAGTTGCATTTTCTTTATCATATGTGCTGAGAGTTAACATATTTTTAGAAGGCAGTTGCTTATGATATTATCTAAAAGTGGATAAGGTTATTCGTGTTCTTCCAGTAAAATTTTGTGTTTTATATTGTAGATTTGGATCAAAAAGATTTACTTGCGAATTGTAATTGTTCCTTGTATTTCTTCCTTGGATGGTCTCTTAAAAGTTAGGGTTAAATTCATTCAAGCAGTTTACAATATACACATTGAAGTAGAGCTCATAAGAAACAGTAAATGACAGACTCATCGAGAGGTGGTGGGATTAAAAACTGTCTCATAAGTTTACACAATAAGTCCTAAAGAAATATAAGACTCTGTAGCCCAAATAAGAGGAAAGGCACTGATCATTTGTAAACAAACCCTTTAACCATGCCAGTTACCCTTTACTTTTAAGCATTAGGATTAGTAGAGTAGGTATAGTAGGTAATTCAGCCAAAGTGTAACATATATACTTTTGTAAGATACATAGATCAATACACACATCTGAAGTCGGTCTATTTAAGAAACTTATGCCAATCTGAGACTAGGAGACATCAGATTAAGACACTAAATTTGCTATAAAAAGCATTAGTTGAAGGAACAACTAGTGAGTAGGTATACCCGCCTAGGTCCTACAGAGCCTAAAGTGAGAGAGTTAGTAACCAAATAGGTTCACTCTATAAGTTGGCCAAGTCAATTGGAGGGTTTGATTATAGGAGTTGGCATTTCCTTAGAACCTATCCAATCTATTGATTTGAGACCCAATAGTGGTGATGAGCATGTAAAGAAAGCTAAGGAAGAAAGCCTTAGATGTAAATTTGAGGATATGAGGATTGTTGAAGGTGAGACCATTCAGCAGTATGGCATTAGGATTAAGATTCTAGTAGGTGATATCAAAAGCGTTGGTGGAACTATTGATGATACCATTGTTGTTAGTAAATTCCTTAGATCATTGTTACCAATCTTTGCAATCAGAGTTGTTGCTATCCAAGAACTAAGGTCTATTGATAAAACCAAGGTATCCTTAGATTATATCATTGCAAAGTTAACTACATATGAGTTGAATAGCTATGATGGTAGTGTTCAGAAGACTTAGTCAGCCTTTACAGAATCTACTGTACCATCCAGAAAAGGAAAAGAAACTAGTACCAGTTATGAATCCAGACAATGCAGAGATATGGATGATGAAGAGATTATGATGGAGTTCGAAGCTCTTCTTGCTAAAAGACTTCCCAAGGGAACTGGAAAGTATAGAGGTAAACTTCCTTTGAAATGTTTTTCCTGCAACAAGATGGGACATATAGTTGTTAATTGTCCTAACAATGACAATAAGGATAAACCAGAGAGGTCTAGAAAGTATAAAAGAGGAAACAGAAGAAATTCTCTAGTTGTTTTGGATGAAGGTGTCACTGATGAAGAAATAGAAGATGAAGAAAATGAAGACATGGTGTTTGTAGTAGTAAAGGAAGAAGTGTCTAACAAGAATGTTGGTATATTGGATATGTTGATATGGTTTTGTCATTGATGTCAACACTTGTCAACACTTATTAGCACTTGGAGATCTTTGGTTATGTTCACCGGCAAGTTAGAGACTTATGCACAGTCACCGGTATTTGGTTCTCCGGTAGATTATATTTTTCACTGGCACTTGGAATGACTTGGAGACTACTTGGTTATATTGAAGACATTATTTGATCAGTTGGTTTTGGTGATTTGGTTATTTGTTTATTCAGTATGCATATTTTATGTTACCAACAAATAGGTCCAGGATAAGCAACGATAGGCATATCTATTCCAGATCAGCACGACACATTATGCAGATGATTTATTATTATTGTAAATGCATTGAGCCGACATCATGCATCGGATATTGATTTATTTGTAATTGATTTTATTGTAATATCTTTTAGTGAGCCAACCTATTCAATTGGTCTTAGGTTATGATATAAATGTAAGTTCTCATTTGTGAGATTGATATGTGATTGAGAAAAAGAATTGTAATAAGGTGTATGCAAAAATAAGAAGAGCTATACACACAAACATCATTTGAAGGTTGAAGGAAGGTTTTTGTGAAGGAAATCAGAACTAAACCGGTATTGAATCCAACAGATGAAGATTCTATTTTATGCAGTAAATTATCATTGGATTTAACCATCCAATCGTAGTTAGTATGACTCTCATTTTGTGATTGAGCAGTGAGCTCTAGGCAGCTAGCCTTTCTGCATGTGCAGAATCCATATTGTATATGCATACTATATGTAGTAGTATCATTTGATTGTGGGTAAGGCTTCCCACCGTGGTTTTTCCCCTTACAGGGTTTCCATATACAAATATTTGTGTTATGTGTTGTGGATGTTGTTGTCTTTTTGTTTCATGCATTAATCTTTACCGGTACTGTAATTAACTAATAAAATTGTCTACCAACATAAAGTTTGGTTTACCGATATTAAGCATTATGTTTTGGTTAAGTTAATTTTGGTTGAATTTATTGGACAACTGATTCACCCCCCCCCCTCTCAGTTGTCACTGGGACCTAATAATTGTTATCAAAGCCTAGTCCTCTTTTTGCAGAAGTTTAACTGCTTGTGGAGATCCAATGTCTTCTAACTATTTCAGGAAGGACAGTTTGAAACTTGATGGAACTAACTACGGTATATGGAAGATCGGGATGGAGACACATTTGAATTGCATTGGAAAGGACATATGGGATGTTACAAAGAATGGCTATACTGCTCCTACTCAAGGTCAACCTAATCCATCTACCTTGGCTAAATATGAAGAAAATGATTGCAAAGCAAGAGAAGCACTTTTGAGCGCATTATCAGATCAGCAAGTCATGAGATTGTCAGACAGATCTACTGCTAAAGCTATTTGGGACAAACTGGAAACATTGAATGAAGGAGATTCCATAGTCAAAATTGCAAAACTTGAATGCTTCCGGGTTAGGTATGAAAGTCTGAAAATGGAAGAAGAAGAAGAAAGAATTTCTACTTTTATGGAAAGAGTAAATGAAATTGTTTTGGGTATACAATGTTGTGGAGGAACCTTAAGTGAAGATGAGATTGTTTCTAAAGTTTTAAGAGCTTTGCCACCGGCATATAAAATGAAAGTAACTGCTATAAATGAATTGAGAACAATGCCTAATGCATCAGTATCTAGAGACACTTTGGTTGGAAAACTTTCATCTTTTGAACTTGAGGAATTTGGTCTTGTTATTACTATTAAGACAGATCTAGCTTTCAAGGCGGAATTTGGTCTTGTTACTACTATTAAGACAGATCTAGCTTTCAAGGTATCATCATCATCTGCAGCATCATCATCATCATCTGATAAATCTGATTGGAAAGTCTTCTATGCAAGAGAACTTGAAGAAAGAAAAAGAGAAAATGAAGAACTTGAAGCACTATTTGCAAGGAAAATGCCTAAAGGTCCAATTGGAAGTAAGTATGAAGGTAAAGCACCCTTTAAATGTTTTAACTATAATAAGATTGGTCATATGGCTTCTAGATGTCCTGATAGACATGCAAGATTAAGAGAAGAAGCTAAAATAACATATAAGCCTAACCCTGATTATCAGAAATACAAGTTTAAGAAGAATCGAGACAAATCTTGTTATTATGCTGATGAAGGAGTTATTGATGATTCTGATGAAGATCTGGCAGAAAATGGATGGGCTTTTGTTGCTATCAGATAAGATCAACCGGCACCTACTGTTCAACCAGTAGATCAGGCCCTGGTAGCTAAAGTTGAAGATAAGGATGAATGGATTATTGATTCAGGATGTTCACATCACATGACTGGTGATAAGAGTTAATTCTTAACCTTTCAGAAATACAATGGAGGTCTAGTAAGATTTGGAGATGATAAAGCTTGTTTAATCATTGGAAAATGCACTATATCTTTTGGTGGTAAGCATAATATTGATAATGTTTACTATGTTGAAGGTTTGAAGCATAATCTTTTGAGTGTTGGTCAATTAGTTGAGAAAGGATTTCAGTTACAATTCAAGAATGGTAAATGCAAAATCTTAAACAGAACTGGTTTGGAAATTGCAACCAGTAATCACACTAGAGGTAATATATTTCATTTGGACAACAATGAGAAAGCATGTTTGATTGCACATATTGATGAAAGTTGGTTATGGCATAAGAGACTTTGTCATGTAAATTTTGATTGCATTGTGAAAATCAGTACAACTAAGGCAGTAAGAGACTTACCTAAGATTGTCAAACCTCACAATCCGGTATGTAAGGAATGTCAATTTGGAAAGCAAGTTAGAGAAACTTTCAAGAGTATTCCAGAAAAGTCTAACAATGTTCTTGATTTAATTCATACTGATTTATGTGGTTGAGCAAGAACTAGAAATATACAAGGAGATAGGTATTTTATGCTAATCATTGATGACTATTCTAGAATGTGTTGGGTTACTTTTCTCAGGGATAAATATGAAGCATTTGGGAAATTCAAACTATTCAAGGTGATGGGAGAAAATGAAACCGGCAAGAAAATCAAATGTTTGAGATCAGATCAAGGAGGTGAATTCACATCTAGGGAATTTAATACATTATGTGAAGTGAATGGGATCAGAAGATAGTTATCAGCACCCCGAACACCCCAGCAGAATGGAGTTGTGGAAAGGAAAAATAGAACTATCTTGGATGCAGCTAGAAGTATGATATCAGAAGCAAATCTACCTCATATATACTGGAGAGAAGTGGTCAATACAGCTGTTTAAACATTCAATAGAGTTCACATCAGAGGTGAAACCAGTAAGACCCCTCATGAACTATGGTTTGGTAATACTCCTACTCTTAAATATTTCAGAATATTTGGAAGTAAATGCTATATTAGAAGAGATGAGTATATTGGCAAATTTGATCCTAGAAGTGATGAAGGAATATTTCTTGGTTATTCATCTAAGAGCAAGGCATACAGATGTTTTAACAAGAGATTGCAGAAAATTGTTGAGAGTGCAAATGTGAAGATTGATGAACAATTTAGAGGGAATTCAAGGTACACACTCTGAACTGGCAATAGAGATAATCACAAAGGAACCTACAGTGAATACACTAGTACAAAATGGTGATCCAGTTACACCGGCATCATTTTGAGATTCAATAGTCACTGAAGAATAGCAGCAAGTAAAAACACCTTGGTATGTAAGATTGAATCATTCTGAAGATCAGATAATTGGAAACAAATTTCAAGGAGTTATGACTAGAGGAAGATTGGCAAATGAAGAGGTATGTCTTATTTCTCAAATTGAACCTACATCAATTAATGAGGCATGTGAAGATAAATATTGGATTAAAGCTATGGAAGATGAATTGGAAAAAATTGAAAGGAATAACACTTGATCATTAGTTCCCCAGCCTAAAGAGAAAAATGTAATTGGAACTAAATGGGTTTTTTAGAAATAAACTTAATGAAGATGGTAAAGTAATCAAAAACAAGCAAGATTAGTGTGTAAGGGATATTCACAGGAAGTAAATGCTATATTAGAAGAGATAAGTATATTGGCAAATTTGATCCTAGAAGTGATGAAGGAATATTTCTTGGTTATTCATCTAAGAGCAAGGCATATAGTTGTTTTAACAAGAGATTGCAAAAAATTGTTGAGAGTGAAAATGTGAAGATTGATGAACAGTTTAGAGGAAATTCAAGGCACATAGACTCTGAACCGGCAATAGAGATAATCACAAAAAAACCTACAGTGAATACACAGGTATAGAATGGTGATCCAGTTACACCGGCATCATCTGGAGATTCAACAGTCACTGAAGAATAGCAGCAAGTAAAAACACCCCGATATGTAAGATTGAATCATTCTAAAGATCAAATAATTGGAAACAAATTTCAAGGAGTTATGACTAGAGGAAGATTGGCAAATGAAGAGGTATGTCTTATTTCTCAAATTGAACCTACATCAATTAATGAGGCATGTGAAGATAAATATTGGATTAAAGCTATGGAAGATGAATTGGAACAAATTGAAAGGAATAACACTTGGTCATTAGTTCCCCAGCCTAAAGACAAAATCGTAATTGGAACTAAATGGGTTTTCAGAAATAAACTTAATGAAGATGGTAAAGTAATCAGAAACAAAGCAAGATTAGTGTGTAAGGGATATTCACAGGAAGTAAATGCTATATTAGAAGAGATGAGTATATTGGAAAATTTGATCCTAGAAGTGATGAAGGAATATTTCTTGGTTATTCATCTAAGAGCAAGGCATATAGATGTTTTAACAAGAGATTGCAGAAAATTGTTGAGAGTGCAAATGTGAAGATTGATGAACAGTTAGACGAAATTCAAGGTACACAGACTCTAAATAGACAATAGAGATAATCACAAATGAACCTACAATGAATACACCGGTACAGAATGGTGATCCAATTACACCAGCATCATCTAGAGATTCAACAGTCACTGAAGAACAGCAGCAAGTAAAAACACCTTGGTATGTAAGATTGAATCATTCTGAAGATCAGAAAATTGGAAACAAATTTCTAGGAGTTATGACTAGAGCAAGATTGGCAAATGAAGAGGTGTGTCTTATTTCTCAAATTGAACCTACATCAATTAATGAGGCATGTGAAGATAAATATTGGATTAAAGCTATGGAAGATGAATTGGAACAAATTGAAAGGAATAACACTTGGTCATTAGTTCCCCGGCCTAAAGACAAAAATGTAATTGGAACTAAATGGGTTTTCAGAAATAAACTTAATGAAGATGGTAAAGTAATCAGAAACAAAGAAAGATTAGTGTGTAAGGGATATTCATAGAAAGAAGGAATTGATTACAATGAAATCTTTGCACTAGTAGCTAGAATTGAGGCAGTCAGACTTTTATTGGCTTTTGCAGCACACAAGAACTACAAAGTATATCAAATGGATGTTAAATGTGCATTTCTGAATGGAGATCTTGAAGAAGAAGTTTATATTGAACAACCTGATGGATTTTCTTTGATAGATAACAAATACATGGTTTGCAGGTTAAGGAAAGCTTTATATGGATTAAAACAAGCTCCTAGAGCTTGGTATGCTAGATTGGACAAATATCTTTTCAAGCTTGGATACACTAAAGGTAATGCTGACAGCAATCTATACTACAAAGTGACTAATGATGACATCTTGGTTATTGAAGTTTTTATAGATGATATAATCTTTGGAGGAGAAGATGGATTGTCCAAAGACTTTTCTAACAAAATGCAGCAAGAATTTGAAATGTCTATGATTGGAGAGATAAAATTCTTTTTAGGATTGCAGATTTCACAGACTGATAAAGGTATATTCCTATGTCAATCTAATTACTTGAAGGAATTACTAAAGAAATTTAGTATGGAAAGTTATAAACCAGTAAGCACAGCTATGACTACAACTGATAAATTATCTTTGAAGGATGAATCAACACCTGATAATCCGACTAGATACAAGTCTATGATAGGAGGTTCACTATATTTGACACAAACAAGACCTGATATTATGAATGTAGTATGTATTGTTTCAATATTTTAGAGTAATCCTAAATAAAATCATGAATCAGCAGTAAAAAGGATTTTTCGATACCTACAAGGCACTACAAATCTTGATTTATGGTATCTTAGAGATGAAAATTTTGACTTATGTGCATACACATATGCTAATTGGGCAGGAGAAGTGGATGACAGAAAAAGCACCACCGACGGAGCATTTTTTCTTGGTAGCAGACTAATTTCATGGTTGAGAAAGAAACAAAGTTGTACAAGTCTATCAACAACAGAATCAGAATATGTTGCAGCAGCAAATAACTGTACACAAGTAGTATGGATCAAATAAATGTTGAAGGGCATAAAGGTAAAATGCAAGGAACCTATAACTATTTACTGTGATAATATGGAAGCAATTGATATATCAAAGAATCTGGTATTTCACTCTAATACTAAAAATGTTTCTATCAAATTCAATTTTCTAAAAGAGAATGTTGAAGCAAAAGAAGTAAAATTGGTTTATGTGAATACTAAAGAGAAAATTGCAGATATTTTTACAAAGCCTCTGCCTAAGGAGACTTTTGAATATCTCAAGAGACTTAGACAATTGATGTTTGTCATCAACCGGCAGAATTAATAGAGAAATATTTTTCTGGCTTTGATGAGGAGAGCTACTTCTCAAGGGGAGTAGTTGATATAATGAGTTGGTATTTTGTATTTGAAACTGGTTTTTGTAATACTTTGGCATTTGATGTCAAAGGGGGGGAGATTGATATGGAAAAACACATTATCCCTTGGGGAGAGATTGTTACTTTGGGGAGAGATTGTTGGAGAGATTGATTACTCTTTGTATCTGTATTTTCATTTCTGGGTAATGATCTCTTTGGGAGATTATTGGTTTTTGGTTTTTGGCATTTTTGTTTTGGCACTTTGATGGTTTTTTCATCTTGTGTTGCCATCAATGCCAAAATGGGAGATTGTTGGTATTTTGTATATGTTGATATGGTTTTGTCATTGATGTCAACACTTGTCAACACTTATCAGCACTTGGAGATCTTTGGTTATGTTCACTAACAAGTCAAAGACTTATGCACAGTCACTTGTATTTGGTTCACCAGCAGATTATATTGTTTACCGGCACTTGGAATGACTTGGAGACTACTTGATTATGTAGAAGACATTATTCAATCACTTGGTTTTGGTGATTTGGTTATTTGTTTATTCAGGTTTGCATATTTGTTGTTACCGGCAAATAGGTCCAGGATAAGCACCGGCAGGCATATTTATTCCAGATCAGCGCGGCACATTATGGAGATGATTTATTATTATTGTAAATGCATTGAGCCGACATCATGCATCAGATATTGATTTATTTATAATTAATTTTATTGTAATATCTTTTAGTGAGCCAACCTATTCAATTGGTCTTAGGTTATGATATAAATGTAAGATCTCATTTGTGAGATTGATATGCGACTGAGAAAAAGAATTGTAATAAGGTATATGCGAAAATAAGAAGAGCTATACATGCAAACATCATTTGAAGGTTGAAGGAAGGTTTTTGTGAAGGCAATCAGAACTAAACCGGTACTAAATCTAGCATATGAAGATGTTATTTTATGCAGTACATTATCATTGGATTTAACCATCCAATCGTAGCTAGTATGACTCTCATTTTTTGATTGAGCAATGAGCTCTAGGCAGTTGGCCTTTCTGCATGTGCAGAATCCATATTGTATACACATACTATCTGTAGTAGTATCATTTGATTATGGGTAAGGCTTCCCACCGTGGTTTTCCCCTTACAGGGTTTTCACGTACAAATATTTGTGTTATGTGTTGTGGATGTTGTTGTCTTTTTGTTTCATGCATTAATCTTTACCGGTACTACAATTAACTGATAAAACTGTCTACTGGCATAAAGTTTGGTTTACCGGTATTAAGCATTAAGTTTTGGTTAAGTTAATTTTGGTTGAATTTATTGGACAACTGATTCACCCCCACCCCCCCCCCCCTCTTAGTTGTCTCTGGGACCTAACAAAGAAAGCTCTTGTCTCTCGCATTGACAACTCTAATGAGTGGATAATTGATAGTGGTTGTTCTCACCACATGACTGGTAACCAGAGAAATGTTTTGTCTCTGGAGGAATATAATGGAGGTGTTGTCAGATTTGGCAATGATGCACCATGCTTAGTGAAAGGTAAAGGATCCATCTCACTGAATGGAAAAAGCAGTGTAGATGATGTCTACTGGGTAGAAGGTCTTAAGCATAACCTGTTGAGTGTTGCTCAGTTGACTGACAAAGGATTAGTTCTAGAATTCAAAAGTGGAATTTGCAGTATAATTGGGAAGAGTGGTGAAGTTATTGCGACCGATAAGCAGACCAAAGGTAACCTATTTCAGCTGAATGCCAAGATAAGTTGATGTCTAATGTGGATAAGTTTGATGATAGTTGGCTATGGCATAGGAGACTCTGTCATATGAACTTTGACAACATTGTTAAAGCCAGTAAGATCAAGGCAGTAAGAGATTACCTTTGCTGAACAAACCTGAGAATTCTTTATGCAGAGAATGTCAACTTGGGAATATGTCTTCCTCAACTTTTAAAGGTAAGTCTTTCTCAGCAAAAAATTTACTTGATCTTGTGCATACTGATTTGTGTGGTCCTATGAAAACTAGAAGTATTCAGGGAGATAGGTATTTTATGATTCTTACTGATGACTGCTCAAGAATGATGTGGGTCACATTCTTGAAAGACAAGTTTGAAGCATTTGGAAAGTTCAAAGCTTTCAAAGCATTAGTAGAGAACGAAAGTGGTAAAAAGATAAAATGCCTAAGAACTGATCAAGGAGGAGAATTCACTTCTGATATAATTCAATAAGTATTGTGAAGATAATGGTATCAAGAGGCAGTTGTCTTCCCCAAGGACACCTCAACAGAATGGCATAGAAAAAAGAAATAATAGGATTGTAGTTGAAGCGGCAAGAACAATGTTGATCCAAAGAAAGGTTGCTCACACTTTTTGGAGAGAAGCGGTGAGCACTGCAGTCTATACTATGAAACAGGTACTCATCAAGAAAGGCAAAGATAAAACCCCTTATGAGTATTGTGTTGGCATTTTTTATGTTTATGTTGTGATTGTCATTGATGGACACACACTTGTATTGAGATCCCCTTTATATGTATGAGCTAGAGCTCAACCGGTATTTGTTCCAACTGGTATGTTGTATTCTAGTCTTTAGACTAATGATTTTGCAGAATGTGTTTCCCGGTCTGAAGCGGCATGATGACCCCAAGCAGTTCATGGAACTCAACCGGTACAAGGGAGCAAAGTAGCACAACACATTCTTACCAGTCTTCATTTTTGTCAAAATGGCAACCTGTATTTTGTATGAACTAGTAATACTCTGTGATGAGTTACCAACCCACCGATTGATTGACGGTGCCGACACTCTGACGATGCTTTTTGTGTCGTGTTACTGAGTATGTCTAGATTCATTGAACCTAGGAAATTGTAATGTAATCCTATTGGATAGACATGAAATCAGATTCCTTTAAAAAGGACATCATGTCTAGGGTTTTGAGTTGTTGTAACTATTGCTAAAAGGGTTTATATTGTGGCTAGAGTTTAAGGTGATTGTTGAGCTGTTGTAAGAGCGATCTTATCTGAGAAGATTGAGTTGTAAAATAGAAAGAGATAGAGAAGATTGAAGTAATGCTGAAATGCATTAACAGTGAGCTATACTAGATCTAATCAAGTAGTTTGTGCTATAAGATAGATCAAACACTTGTTGATTACTCACATCTTTGACAAGTCTGTAGCCCTTAACCGGGTAGGCCTCAAAGCCTTTGTAAAATCCTCTAACAAGGTTGTTCACTTCTATGAATCTAAAATCCTCTAACAAGGTAGTCTTTAATCAGACTTATCTCCTAACAGAGATTGAGATTCCTAACAGGATCTGTTTTGGTGAAGAACATTGTAAGACCTTAACCGGTCTGACCTTAACCGATCTGGTTTCTATTCTGCAGATAGTGACTTGTGAGTTCCATCTCACCGTGGTTTTTCCCAGTTGGGTTTCCACGTCAAATATCTTGTGTTATGGTTGTATTGCTTTTGTGGGTGAATGCTTTATTCATATTTTGGTTTGCATGTGTGATAACTGGTATGTCTATTAGACTATTTTACCGGTTTATCTTCAGACTATGTAAGTGTTTAAATACAGTGATTTTTGGCATACTAATTCACCCCCCCCTCTTAGTATTCATCAATTGGTATCAGAGCCTACCTTTCTATAATTTTAACCACTTGGAAAGAGATATGGGGGAATACACTTTGAGGGAACTTACTCAACGGCTCACTAAGTCTGAGCAAGCCTATGATGATCTTATGGTCAAATACAAGTCATCTCAAGCAAAAAGGAGAGAACATGCAGAAAAGTTGATGGAGCTATCTAAAAGTAGTTCTGAAGATGAAGCTAATATGGAAGCCATGATTGTAGAAGTGAATAAGCTAAATGATTCAAACTCCAATCTGAGAAAGGAGTTGGAAGGACTGACTATCCGGTTTAGTCAAGAGCTTGAAAAC
Organism: Cryptomeria japonica; assembly: GCF_030272615.1. Taxonomy (NCBI): domain Eukaryota; kingdom Viridiplantae; phylum Streptophyta; class Pinopsida; order Cupressales; family Cupressaceae; genus Cryptomeria; species Cryptomeria japonica. Next base: position 444,984,690 of record NC_081407.1, on the reverse strand, counting down.
TGTAGGAAAGCTGAAGATCGGGTAAAGGACAGAGATCGTGAGATCTCCAAGTTGAAAAAAGAGATTAGTGCACTGACTGCTTACCTTCATGAGAGCAGGATGGAAAAGGAAGACATGCAAGGTGAACTGAACATAGCCATCTCTGAAAATGCAAGTCTAATGGAGACAAATAGTGCTATTTCCAAAGAACTCTCTGAGTCAAAGGAAATACTTGCTAAGTTTGGCAAAAGTACTATCAAGCTAGAGCAAAAGCTTGAGTCATCTAGACCGGTAAAGAATACCAATGGTCTTGGTTTCTCTAGACATGACGAAGGAGAATCCTCAGGAAGAAATGCTGAAGCATCAAAAAAGCAACCGGTACTCAAAGGAAAAGGTAAGCAAAAATTCAAACCTGTTTGCTTTAACTATCTTAAAGAAGGACACACTGCCAATGTATGTAGGAGCAAAGCCTACAATAATTTTCCATATTTTATCAACAATGTACCTAGATCCAATAAGTTCAATGGTCATTGTTATGCATGCAACAAGTTTGGGCATAGAGCATCTGAATGCAGGTCTGTCATGAACAATACCGAAAGATATCCTCAGAGGACCCAAGGAGCTGGTCCGGAATATTTTGTAAACCGGAACCTTAATCAGTTCAATGCCTACAATTATTAGTCAAGAAACAATGGTTATCAACCGGCAACCGGATGGAGAGAAAATTGTTGGATTTGTCATGGACATGGACACACTGCGGCTACATGTAGAAGGAAGAATGGAAATATGAACAATGGACCTTGGAGAGCACCTCGATTGGTTTGCTATCACTACAACAAACTGGGTCACATTGCAAGATTCTGCATAAGTAGAAAGAGTATATCTGATGATATATTGGTCACACAGAAAGGAGAAGTTGATGTTGAAAAAGTTCAAGCGGACATGAACAAAACCTGGAGGAAGAAACCAACAATGTTGGAAGAGGAACCGGTTTCTGCACCTAGTGTGGAAATATCAGAACTGGTAAACTAAGCTCCAAAGAGGCTTAGGGGGAGCAAACGGCGAAATGATTGTGAACCCCCGGTTACACCGGTAAAAGACCTTAACTGGTACGTGATACCTGTCACTTGGCAGAAGACCAGAAATGGTAAAGGAGGCAAATTAGGGTTTTCACCCTAATAGAGGAGCATTAATGGTGGTAGGTGAGAGACATGTATAAAGCATTTTTCAAATCAATTCTCACTATCTATTTTCGAGCGAAGAAAAGTTTTCAAGTGCAGAGCAAAGAAAAGGCGATTTGAGCTAAGATTTCAAGAAATTGATAAATCTTGAAGGAGATTCAAATCCAGTTTGCAAGCGGTCATGGAGAACTCAAAGTGGTGATTTGGCAACCGACAGAGAGTGAAGTGAAGCAAAATCAGGAAGCCCTAAATTCATGTTGTAAAGGTATTTTTCATGTTCTTGAAAATACTCAACAATGGCTTCCACATCTCATACCAGTTCTAGTACATCCATTGAGTCAGAAAGTTTTATTCAGAGGAAGTCCAAATATAATGCCTTATCACAAGTTCCAGCTGGAGTCATAATTGAAGAAGGAATTTATGATTATATTGATTGCAAAATAGAAGACCTAGGGTCTTTAGCCATTCACACCCAGCTAGGTTTATTTTACAGCAAGGACAAAAAGATTATAGTGGAGTTTAGTATCTTAGAGAAGAAGAAACTCCATAATGCAGTATACTTTCTAGAAGATTTTATAGAGGATCACATCAGGATCATTTTGAGCAGAGTCCACGGTGACAAGATGTACCTGGAGAGGATGCATGATATCACACCTCAGGAAATTCATGCAGTCACCAGTTTTTGCAACACAGGGGAAGTTCTAGCCCTAAGAATGGTAAGCAAAACTGAAATGGCCAAGCTCACCGGTTCAACAAGTGACTCACGGGGTATGACAATAAATCCTATCAAGGATGATCTGGTGAAATATGCCTGCATGGTGATAGGCTACAGAACGTTTTCAGCCAATGGGATTAATTTTGTATTTGCTGCAGCAGTAAATGTTGCTTACCGGATGATTAAAGAGGATGTATCTTTTGACTTATGCACCGGTATGCAGAGGCAACTCCTGTTGAATCTAAAAGTGATCAAACAAGACAATGCACTGAGGTTTGAGTTTGGACAACTACTGATAGGGTTGTTCTTCTATTTCCAAGGCTACTTTCCTGGAGTAGGAGATGTCCAGTGGTCTCCTGACCAATATGTAACCAAGCAGATCAAGGAAAGTATACAAGCCATTGGAACCGATTACCCTGAAGTACTGAAAAAATATTTTGATGAGTTCAGAAGAAAGATGAGTCAAAGGGTAAGGATATCAGGTGATATAGTTAAGAAATATGAAGATGACATCTGTTTCACCATTTAGGTGGACAAATGCTTAATGGAGGTTGTTGAGCCTAGAATGGAGGAAGTGGAGCCAATGGGCTATGAAGTTATGTATGATATGTTGGAAGGGTATGCCTCAACCCTTATTGCCTCGCTTCTTGATCCAAAGGCTAAAAGGACTGGAACCTACTTGGAGAGAATTACACCGGCTGAAGAACCATCAGTTAAGAAAGGAAAAGAACCGGCAGCAAAGAAAGCCAAAGTTGTGCCTGCAGCATCGACACTGGCTACCACTGCAACTCCAAGAGTGACCAAGTGGTCACCGGCAAAGAAGAAACTGGAGGAGACATCAGCAAAACTCTTTGAAAGAAAAAGGAAGATGAAGACAAATGAACTGGACTCTGAAGAGATCGAGTCTGATGAAAAGCCAAAGAATGCCAGATAGACAAAGAAAATGAAGAAGAATGAACTGGCAGCATCCGCACCGGTAAATATTGACATCTCCTCATACAAACCTTTGACACATTTTCAAAGGACAGTTAAGAATATTAGGAGAAAATTGCTTCATGATTTAGTAGATTATTATGATGATTTTAGTGATGAGGAAAAGGAAGAAGTATTATAGGAAATCATCATTTATTTGTGTAAAAATGATCGGTCGCCATCAGAGATTAAATCTCAGACACCGGATTCTTTATTTAAAGCATTAGATAATAAATGGTGCATTGTCATTGAAAAGGAACAGGAGATTAGGGAGAAAGTCTTTGCACAGTACTTTCCCAACCTCTCAAATTCAGAATTGTTTGATTTGTTAGACCAAAATAAAGGTCTCTTCTTCACAAGGAGAAGAAGACTCTAGTTATTAGAGGGGAGAATTGATGATGTTGAAAAAGATACTCATCAGCATATGGATTATGCTATCAACTCTCACAAAGCAAAATTGGCCAACCTCCAAGCGGAAAAAGAACCGGCTGTATCCAAACCGGATGAAATTTTTGATGAGGAAGGAAACTTGGTTGAAGAACCAATCGACACTATTGATGTTGATGCCCTGGATGTAGAAGATGTCACTCAGGACATACCTTCTGAGGGAACAGAATAGGGACAACAAGCCAAATAGGGTGGTGAGCAAGCTAAGGACACACAGGAAGCAGCTCAAGAACAGGAAGAGAAGAAGAAGAGGGATGAAGATGAGAAAAAGAGAAAAGAGGAAGAGGAGAAATGAAAAGATGAAGAGGAGAAGAAGCAAGAAGAGGAAAGGAAGAAGAAAGAAGAAGAGGATAAGGAAGAGAATAGGAAGAAAGAAGAGGAAGAAAAGAAGAAGAAGGAAGAGGAAGAGAAGAAGAAGAAGGAAGAGGAAGAAAAGAAGAAGAAGGAAGAGGAAGAAAAGAAGAAGAAAGAAGAGGAAGAAGAAGAAAAGAAGAAGGAAGAAAAAGAGAAAGAAGAGGAAAAGAGGAAAGAAGAAGACAGGAAAAAGAAAGAAGAGCAAGACAAGGAACAAAAGAAAGAAGCAAAGAAAAGGAAGAAGGCAGAAGAAGACAAGGCAGCAAAAGCAATGGAGAGCACTCAAACGGAGACTCCGAAGGCAACCGGGAGTCAAGCCAAACCGGCTGATATCTTCAGTCCTATTGATCTCCAATCTACAAGTGAGTCGAAGCTTATGCAAAGCATCAAGGTTGCTCAAGAGCGCCTTGAGATCATTCGCAAGAAAAAGGAACAGGACATAATTCAGGTGGTTGTAGACACCCTTACCGATTTAATCCCCAGTACCAATCTTCCTGACACTGAATCATCACTAGCACAGCTCAAACTATTATGTACTATAGTGGATGATCAGGTGCAGAGCCTGGAAGAAGCAGCTGAGGCAAATGTCAAGAAAAAGCACCAAAAGGCTCTTAACATTGCTCTGGTGAAAAAGATGAATGAGCTTCAGTCTGAACTATTGAAAGACCAAAAGGACATAAGGAATGCCTTGGATGAGGGAAACTTGCTACTAAGAAAAATCTATCAACCTCATATGTTCTATGATGATGTGCTAGCCAAGAAGCAAAAGCTTCAAACGGACTTATAGTCCTACTTGGGCACATTTAAGACACCTTATGATTCCTTTGCAACATATGGGCAAACTGTTCACCGGTTCTAGATCCAGTCAGCCAAAATAGAGCAAGAGATCAGTACACGATCTAAAGATTTGCAGGAGCTACAACTAGTTTTACTTCCACGTCTGCAAATTCTTCAGAAGTGTTATCTAAACTTGGATGCCTTGACAGTCACGCAGGAGCTGAGCATAGTTGATGCCATGGAGGAATAGGTATACCAGATGCAAATAGAAAAAGAAGTGGCCACCTCCTTACTTGAGTCCTGGTCTCTATCCATGAAACAATTTTTGTAGGACTATAAATCAGTTTTTGACAAGTATTATTCATTGTTGTCATAAACTTTTTTATTTTTGGAAATAGGGTTGTTCAGCGACACTTTGTCATTGTTGGCAAAGGGGGAGAAGTATCTGTTTTTGGTTTTTAAATTTTGATCTTCTGATACAGGGGAAGAAGTACTCTATCTATTTTGAAGACAAATAGGGAGAAGCATCTGTTTTTAAAATTTTGATATATGTTATATGCTCTGATGTCTCAATGATTATGCTTTGTATGCAAAATTGCTATACATTGTGTTGATTAAGGGATAGTGTATATGCTTAGGGGGAGCAATTTTGTTAATGGCAAGTTTTTGTAAAACACTTAGATGTCAAAATTTTATTTTCCTAAGTGTTGCCATCAATGCCAAAGGGGGAGATTGTTGGCATTTTTTATGTTTATGTTGTGATTGTCATTGATAGACACACACTTGTATTGAGATCCCCTTTATATCTATGAGCTAGAGCTCAACTGGTATTTGTTCCAACCGGTATGTTGTATTCTAGTCTTTAGACTAATGATTTTGCAGAATGTGTTTCCTGGTCTAAAGCGGCATGACAACCCCAAGCGGTTCGTGGATCTCAACCGGTACAAGGGAGCAAAGTGGCACAACACATTCTTACTAGTGTTCATTTTTGTCAAACTGGCAACCGGTATTTTGTATGAACCGGTAATACTCTGTGATGAGTTACCAACTGGCATTTTGTGATGAGTTACCAACCCACCAATTGATTGACGGTGCCGACACACTGACGGTGCTTTTTGTGTCATGTTACTGAGTATGTCTAGATTCATTGAACCGAGGAAATTGTAATGTAATCCTATTGGACCAACATGAAATCAGATTCCTTTAAAAAGGACATCATGTCTAGGGTTTTGAGTTGTTGTAACTGTTGCTGAAAGGGTTTATGTTGTGGCTAGAGTTTAAGGTGATTGTTGAGTTGTTGTAAGAGCGATCTTATCTGAGGAGATCGAGTTGTAAAACAGAAAGAGATAGAGAAGACTTAAGTAATGCTGAAATGCATTAGCAGTGAGCTATACTGGATCTAATCAAGTAGTTTGTGCTATAAGATAGATCAAACACTTGTTGATTACTCACATCTTTGACAAGTTTGTAGCCCTTAACTGGGTAGGCCTCAAAGCCTTTGTAAAATCCCCTAACAAGGTGGTTCACTTCTATGAATCTGAAATCCTCTAACAAGGTAGTCTTTAATCGGACTTATCTCCTAACAGAGATTGAGATTCCTAACAAGATCTGTTCTAGTGAAGAACATTGTAAGACCTTAACCGGTCTGGTTTTTATTCTGCAGATAGTGACTTGTGAGTTCCATCTCACCATGGTTTTTCCCACTTGGGTTTCCACGTCAAATATCTTGTGTTATGGTTGTATTGCTTTTGTGGGTGAATGTTTTATTCACATTTTGGTTTGCATGTGTGATAACCAGTCTATCTATTAGACTGTTTTACCGATTTATCTTCAGACTATGTAAGTGTTTAAATATAGTGATTTTTGGCATACTAATTCACCCCCCCTCTTAGTATTCATCATATTGGACCGGGAAAACTCCCACTGTGAGTTACTTTAAATAATGAGATTTTGTTGTTTTGATTATTTTGATATCCTATATATATATGAGTATTCTAAGAATGAGAAAAGATTTCATTCATTAGATGAGTTTGTTGGTGCCCAAAACTGCAGATTGGAAAACCCAAAGACTTGCCAACTCGTTAGGAAATCCAATCAGCCTTGGCCAACGAACAGGGATGGTCGAAGACCAAATCCCTCCGCACTTCAGGCTCCACAAGACCTAGGCGAGTGTACCCTTCCCTCCCAAGCACAAAAGAGTTATTTAAATGTGGATTTAAGCCTCTAAGCAAGTTTACACAACTGGGAAATTAGTGTTCTGCAACTATGCTATATCATGTGCTTTAGCTGAATACTTTGAAAACTAAAAATTGAATATGAATAAAAGTGTATGTTAAAGATATTGTATATTGAAAATGAAATGCTTTCAGGACTTGAATGAAATCTGCAAGGATTAGTTCAAATAGGATATGGAATAATGTTTCCCTGTAAGGACCTTATGCATACAAATCCAAATCTCAGAAATAAATAACAGACCAGTGCCTCTATCCAAGAATATGCACGATACTTTGTGGACAAATAATTCAATTAAACTCTTGAGATAGTTTTCAGGCAACTTGTAACACAAGACTATCAATACAGAGGTTCCATTAAGTGTTATAAGAACATGAAGAAGCCAATCTTATATTCAATTATAGCAGCTTGTGGTGGCACACTATATTAAACCCTTTATCGGATTTATCAAGAGGACAAAATGAAATTCATCAACACAAAAGTATACACGAATTCTGGAATTGAAACAACGAATCTTGTATATTAATTTTTGGAGAGTGAATGCATACAATAGCTACACTTACAGATACTCCATTACATAGTGATTGCTCAAAATGATACTTCCATTCCTACAGACTTCTCCAATACAGACATCCCATAGCCCCTACTGGCAGCCTGACAGATTGTGAATTGTTCTCGATCACTTTTTTTTAAAATTGAAAAAGACTCCCTATAAATACCTGATCTAAAAGACATGTGAATGGACACACCCTTTCTCATACAGGAGGGAGTTACAAACAGTTATTTTTCCAAAGGACACACCCTTTTGTTTACAAGATAATTATATCTGAATCCCTAAAATGCACACTAAATAAAGCTTTAATAATGTTCTTTATAATCTTTCACTTTGATAAAATTCCACTTCCGCTCTTGAACTCCTTGATATTCCTCTTCACCAAACTTTGATAAAATATCCTACACATAAACTAAACCAATCAAATTCATTGGTTTAAAAAATTAATTACTCTCGATTAGGTTTTGCTTATGAAAGATTAATAATCCCTTTCCTAATGCAAGATCAATCCTCCTTAATCAAAGTATATCATCAAGAGGATATTTTACAAAGTGATTTTTATACTTGGGACTTTAAAAATATTAATTCATATAATAAAACAAAATACTTACCAAGTATATATTTCCAAATAATAATAGAAGGTAAAATACTTTATAATAATACTTCCCTTGGAAAATGGTAACCATGGATAAATATTCCAACTTTGCAATACCTTTTCATCCTTTTAGGGCAACTTCAATTCTTTTTGACATATTTTGTCATATAGAACATATACTTGCAAAAAACCAATCAAACCATTAACTATATGATTTAAATAATTTATCCTAATAAATATATTCAATTTATAAACTTAGGGAAAATAAAATGCATATGGAAGGATCACTTAAATAAATAAATGCTTTTCATCATTTTACTTATGGTAAAAATACATTTTCTCTAAAATAATAATAATCATGTTTTGATCTTGCATAAAATCAACCCTAATATATACATGTTCCATTTTATTCACTTAGGGTGAAAAATATAAATGATCAAATGATAATATCAAAATGCTAAAATTTATTAGGTCATCAAATTAAAGATTTAACCATGGTAAAAGAACTTATAAAATATAACTTCCTTTGTGATAAAATATATCCCTTTATAACCTCTCAAAAGGTAATTTCAAAAGATAATATTGAAAACTATTATTATCATATCAAATGTTGTAAACAAGGTTTCTTTTACCAAGGTGCTCCTGAAAATCATCAAATTATAATATCAAAACATTAAATTAAATTTCTTGAGTAAGGGATACTTCCTGTTAATATGCACCCAAGAAATATAATTTTTGCCTATAGTATCCTACACAAAACATATAAAAAATAAAAAAAAAGTCAACTAGCTTTATAGGTCATATGTTCCTATTTCATAGGGATACATTTAATTAAATCATTGATAATATTTTCTCCATGATTTGAGAGTGTTTTTACTTTCACTTGAATAATTTCCAAAGTAACAAGAAAGTTGCCATAATAACCTCTTGAAATTAATTTTACCTTTTAACTTAATAAATCAAAAGCAAATGATTAAAACATACCTACCTCCGCTTGATAAAAATACATTACATTGGTAAATATTCCCCTCTTGCAATAAGAATAGATTTTGAATAATATGCATATAAAAAGATTAAAAATCCACTTAAATAAACAAATGCTTTTTATTATCTCCACTTGTGATTTGAAACATTTCACACCTTTGAAATATTTTTCAAAATAAGATCCATTTATATGAAATGACATTTTACCCTAATATATATTTTACCAATGTTTTTGGGTAAAAATAATTTATTTAAATCACATATTTCAAAATGTATTTCCACATTTCAAGATTACTTTAATAAATTAAAATCTTATGGAAATATTTGCAAATTATTATCCATAGTAATTTACTTGATTATGTATGAAGATCGCATATACTTAACAGTTCGCTGCTGCTTGTCATCACCCCAATCATTTTCTTGCTGAGGTGTTGTAAAAGCTCACAACATTATGTATATATAATACTTCAGCTTGAGCACTCAATAGGTTATTAAGGAAACATGTATATGTTGTTTATTAATGAATATATTGTTCATTGTCAACCCGTTGTACAACAATGGCCGCCCTATCGGGGATCGGGAGGGCTCTCAAATGCCTATGCCGATACTCGATGGCTTTTACTCTTCGGGCCCCAATGTATCCCAATCATTTATTTAAAAAAAATGATTTAATATTTCACCTTTTGAGATAAAAATATAATATTCAAAATTAAACACTTCCTAATTAATATTATACTCAAGAAAAATAATTATTAAATATAAATAAAATGGCTTTCATAATTCATTCAGCGTGATACCCCTGCAAAAGGAAATTTATTAGTATTCTACTATAATCATTTTGACAAAATTTTGAAATTGTATATTGCAAAGTTGAAGAAATTGTATTTAGATTAGCCTCATAAAACATATCAAACGATATCGTATGAATTTGAAATTTGAAACATAGGTCCTCATATATACATAAAATATAGAGGAATAATTAATTTGACATAACAAAGTTCAGATGAGAAGAAGTTATGGTTCAAAAAGGCGTACCTGGCTTGATTCCATATTTGCAACCATATACATACCTGGAAATCGACCACCTTGTTCATGCATCAAAGTAAGTTGCAGGGAACTCAGATGGGAATAGATACTTGATCTAAATAATTGCAGAGAGAGATTTGCTTCCTAGTATGAATTTGGAACCTTAAAAATTTTAATTTTTAAGGGTCCAACAAAGTTAAGGTTTGATACTGTTCTATGTTACCGAGCAAGATGCTAGTCGGTAAACCCTAAGGTTATCACTATCGGTTAAAGAAGGCAGAATATCTACCGAGTGAGGTTCAGTATTTACCGAGTAATAAAAGAATGCATTGGATGGATAAAAGCATTATTAATTGAAAGATGCCAATGAGTTGGAGATGTATAGATGATTGGTATGTCGTGCAAGAAGTTTGTTGAAGATCTACGACAACGAAAATACAGAAGTTAGATCTACATCGTAGATTGAACGGTCATAACCTAGCACAAGTTCCAAGGAAGGAATACAAGTTCCAAGGCGAGATACAACATTTTCAGATCGAAAGATACAATGAACCTAGTCGAGTTTATTGATCTGATGGCTAAGATTGATCATGGGAAATGTGATCAAGGAGATTAAGCGGTTAGGAATTGTTTATAAATAAGAAATTGTTGATAAGAAATGTAAGCGAGCAAATAGAAGAACAGCGATACTACAGTAGTGATCACCGAGCACAGAAGATTGAATATCTGATTAAAGAACAGATTGAGAAGCCCAACAAGGAGCAAGATAAGTCTTATGACAAGATTATTTTGAGCACATAGAGTCTGCTTTAGCATTTCAGATGTGAAGTTGCAGATATATTTTATACTGTTATTTATTTTGTAAGTGACAGGAAATCTCTTAACCAAGTGGACCTAACAGTCTTATTTATAAATCCTCTAACAAGGTAACATTCTGAATGAGTGTTTGAAATCCTTTGACAAGGTCACTTCTAATAAAGTGCAAGATTCTATCAAGTCTAAGGAAAATCCCTTAACTGGGTCACATCTAGCAATGTGTTTATGTAATCTGTAACAGGATTGACTTTTAACCAAGCATACTCTAGAAGGGTATATTTCTTAGTGGGTTTGAAATCCCATAGTGATTTTTCCCTATTTGGGTTTCCACGTTAAATCTGGTGTTAAATGTGTTATGATGTCTTAAGTGTATCTGTTTATGATTTTGAATGATTTACAGTCATAATTGCATATCAGTAAAGGCTACCGAGGTTGAATCTGGTAAATTTATTGCATAGTGAGTTTTTATGATTCACCCCCCCCCATCTTATTAACAATTTGTATTAGAGCTGTGGACTTCGGAAGAAAAGTTTAAAGGTACTTGAGGCAAGATCTGAAGATATATAAAAGGGATGCACCAAAGTTGAACAAGTCTAGTTTCTCCACATGGCAGAAAAGGATGAAGTTGCACTTATCAGGAATTGGAGAATATGCAATATATTATCTGGAGAATGATTACAGTGCACCTAGCACCTACCTGATGACACTGGAAGAGATAAAGGCAAAGCAAGAGCATATTCAAGTAATGATTGAGATAACATCAGCATTAACCGACTCAGAGTTTAATCATCTAGAAGGCTGCATTGATGCCAAAGCAATGTGGAACAAGCTTATATCTGTGTATGGTGGTGATGTACATGTTCAAAGAGAAAGAGTAGATAGTCTAAGAGGTCAACTTGAATCCATGAGAATGAATGAAGGTGAGAATATAACCCAATACAGTACAAGGTTAAAAGAAATTGTCAATCAAATCAAAGGAGCAAAAAGAACTATTGAAGAAAAGGATGTAACAAGTAAGTTGCTCATAACACTTCTACCTGCTTATGTCATTTGAGTCTCTACAATAAATGAATTAAGGTTTGTACCTAACATGCCAGTCTCTTTGGATGCTACTATCGGTAAGCTACATGCATTTGAGTTAAGTAATTTTGTTAACAATGGGTCTTCGGTAAATAAAGTTGAATCTACATTCAGTTCTTTTCATCTTGGTGAATCTGATGATTACAATGATAGAATGTATAAGTATACTGAAGGAAATCACAGTGGAGCAAGTGAGAGATTTCGCAAAAACATGGAACAGGTACACAAAATATATGAGGAAATCAGAAAGCAAGAAGAGTTTGAAGCACTATTAGCCAGAAGGTTACCAAGAGGCAAAGGTAAGTATAAAGGAAAGTTACCTTTAAAATGATTTAACTATGATAGAATAGGACATATGGCTTCTAACTGTCCTGACAAAGAATCTAGTGAAAAAAGAGAATACCGAGATGATAGACAGAAAGACAATCAATACAAAGGACACTGAGACTTTAGAAGGAAAGATAGAAAGACATGCCTAGTAGCTGATGAGGGATCCAATGATGACAAATCTAATGAGACTGAGATAGAGGAAGTTGTATATGTGGCTATCAAAGATGCATCAGATGAAGAAAGGTGTGAGGAAAAAGCCTTGATATCTCACATAAATAAAAATGATTCTTGGATCATAGATAGTGGATGCTCACATCACATGACAGGTGATAAACACAAGTTTTTTAAATTAGAAGACTATGATGGAGGTTATGTAAGATTTGGTAATGATGCACCATGTCCGGTGAAAGGTAAAGGTTCTATCACACTTCTTGACAATGCTAAATGTGATGATGTATACTGGGTTGAAGGTTTGAAATACAATTTGTTGAGTGTAGCACAGCTAAACAATACAGGATGCCAAATAGAATTTCGGAAAGGAAGTGTCAAAGTTCATGACAAACATGGAAAGTTGGCTGCTACTAGGACACAAACAAAAGGTAATACATTTCATCTTGACTCAACTCAGAACAATTGTCTATATGCTAAAATAGAAGATACCTGGTTATGGCATAAAAGATTTTGTCATGTAAATTTTGATAACCTGATCAAAATAAGTAAGAAGCACCGAGTAAGAGGTCTACCGAGCTTGGAAAAACCTGAGAATGCAATATGTCGAGGATGCCAGATGGGCAAGATGACAAAGTCAAGATTTACAAGTAAGTCCTACACTTCTAAAGGAATTTTAGATCTTGTGCACACTGATTTTTGTGGTCCTATGAAAGTTCAAAGTTATTATGGTGATAAATACTTGATATTATTTGTGGATGATTACTCAAGGATGATGTCAGTTATGTTTTTAAAAGAGAAATCAGAAGCCTTTCAAATGTTCAAATGGTATAAGGCTAGAGTTGAAAAAGAAACAAGAAGACAGTTGAAGTGTCTAAGATCTGACAGAGGAGGAGAATTCATTTTTGATGAATTTAATCTATTTTGCAATGATCATGGTATAAAGAGACAAGTGTCTGCACAGAGAACACCTCAGCAAAATGGGATAGCTGAAAGAAGAAACAAATCAATTGTAGATTGTGCCAGAACCCTGATGATAGAAAAGAAAGTGTGTGTCCATCAATGACAATCAAAACATCATCAAAATGCCAACAATCTCCCCCTTTGGCATTGATGGAAACACTTAGGAAAATTTTGACATCTAAGTGTTTTTACAACAAAAATATACCATAATCAAAATTACTCCCCCTAAGCATATACATTATCCCTTTTGCAGAAATTACAATGTATACTACTCCCCCAAAGTGGTAACATGAAAGTATACATGAAATGGTAACATTCACCAAAATTTTAAATACTACTACCCTTTTGCCAACAATGACAAAGTACTATAGAATAACCCCTGTTTCCTTATATATAAAAATAGAGTAAATGTTTATGACAATAAGGAATAAAACTTATCAAAAACGGATTTAAAATCCTACATAAATGTTTTCATGACCAATGTCCATGACTCAAGTAATGAGGTAGCAACCTCACTTTTTGTCTGTATATGGAATACCAGTTCTTCCATAGCATCAATGGTACTCATCTCTTGACTTACCGTGATGGCTTCTGGATTGAGAAAACATTTCTAAAGAATCTACAGTCTAGGTAATAAGACCAATTGAAGCTCCTGCAAATCTTTTGTCCTATTGCAAATTTTTTATTCCACCCTGGCAATCTGCAGTTGATAATGATGAACCATTTTCCCATATGTAGTAAATGAATCATATGGCATCTTGAAGGTGTTGATGTATGCCTGGAACTCCGATTGGAGTTTATCTTTCTACTTAAGCACATCATCACAAAATAGATGGGGCTGGCAAATTTTACTCAACAGTAATTTTCCCTCATCCATAGCACCCCTGATATTTTGTTGTTGGTTCAGAAGTTGTAACCAGAGCTCATTCAGTTTCTTGACTAACGCAATGTTGAGTGCCTTTTCATGATTCTTCTTTGTAGTGGCTACAGCAACATCTTCCAAGCATTGTACTTGGTCTTCTACTATAGTACAAAGGAGTTTCAGCTTGGACAAAGAGGGATCAGTACTAGGGAGGTCAGTACTGGGAATCAGACTGGTAAGGGTGTCAACTGTAGTTTGTATGACATCCCTTTCCTTCTTCCTCTGTAATTCTTCCAGTCTTTCGTGTGTCAGTTTGATGCCTTGTAGTATCTCAGACTCATATGTTGATTGAAGGTCAATCAGACTGGTGGTGTCAACCGTTTTGGCTTGACCACCAGTTGCCTCGGGAGTCTTGGCTTGTTTGGTTTTCTCTGCTTCCTTCTCCTCTGTTGCTCTTTTCTTTTCCTCTTCTTTCTTCTTTTGCTCCTCTTCTTGTTTCTTCTTCAGTTCTTCCTTCTTCTTGTCTTCTTCCTACTTTTTCTTTTCTTCCTCCTTCTTTTTCTCCTCTTCTTTCCTCTTCTCCTCTTCTTTTCTCTTCTCCTCTTCTTTTCTCTTCTTTTCTTTTTTTTTCTTCTCCTCTTCTTTTCTCTTCTATTATTCTTGTTTCCTCTTCTCCTCCTCTTTCTTTTTCTCTTCCTCTTTCCTCTTGTCTTCCTCTTTCTTTTTTTCTTCCTCTTTCCTCTTGTCTTCCTCTTTCTTTGCTTTTTCCACTTGCTCTTTCTTTATTTGTTCTTTGTCCTACTTCTCTTTTTCAGCTTTTTCCTTGTCCTGTTTCTCTTTCTCTGCTTTTCTTTGTCTTGTTTCTCGTTCTCTATGTTTGGAGTGACATCCTCAACATCTAATGCATCCACATCAATGGGATCATTTTTCTCTATCACTCTTTCCCCTTCACTGTCAAATGCATTATCTGATTTGCCTGATGTTAGATCAGGTGCTTGTTAAGCCTTCAGTTTGGCCTCAGACACTTGGTGTAACTGGACGGTAGCTTTGGCATGTAAATGTGTGTCCTTCTCCACTTCAGAAGATTTACCTTCCAGTAGCCCAAGTCTTCTTCTTCTCGTGAAGAAGAGGCCTTTGTTCTTATCCATTATCTCAAACAATTCTGAGTTTGAGGCATCGGGAAAGTATTGTGCATAGACTTTTTCCCTTATTTCCTGTTCCTTTTCAATGGCAATGCACCATTTGTTATCTAAAGAATTGTACAAATAATCTGGTGTGACTAATATGATTTCAGATGGTGATCGTTCATTGACACACAAATATCTAATAACCTCTTGTTCTACTTCATCTTTCTCATTATCATTAAAATCATCAAAATGCTCTTTTAAATCATCAAGTAATTTTCTCCTAATGTTCTTGATTGTCCTCTCACAATGTGTCATAGTCTTACAGGAGGAAATATCTATGTTTACCAGTGCTGAAGTTGCAAGTGCACTACCTGTATATTTTGTCTTCTTTCTTGATTGTCTTGTCTTCTTAGGTTGAATTTTTAGTTCAGTATCCTCTGACTCCGGTGAGCTAGTTTTGGTTTTCCACTTTCTCTCGAATACTTTAGCGGGATCAACCTCAGGTTTCTTCTTAGTAGGTGACCACTTGGTCACTTTTATACTAGCTAAGGTAACTAGTGCCAATACCAATGGCACTGCCTTGCCCTTTTTCTATGTAGGATCTTCAACTGGTGTTACCCTCTCTAAGTAGGTGTCAGTTCTCTTTTTCTTAGCATCTAGTGGTGAGGCAAGCAGGGTAGAGGCATACTTGATCAACATATCATACATCACTTCATATCCCATTGGTTCAACTGCTTCCTTTCTTGGTTCCACCGCTTCCATTATGCATTCATCTACCTTTATGGTGAAGCAGATGTCATTTTCATATTTCTTCACAATATCTCCAGATATCCTCATCCTCTAGGTCATTTTTCGCTTGAATTCATCAAAGTATTTGTTCAGAACCTCAATATGTGAAGTTCCCACTACTTGAAGACTTTCCTTGATTTGTCTGGAGACTGATAAGTCAGCAGACCATTGCACATCACCTATTCCAGGGAATTAAACCTTGAAAGTAAAAGAATAGGCCAATTAGAAGTTGTCCATACCTGAACCTTAAAGTATTATCCTGTTTAATGGACTTTAGGTTTAGTAGCAATTGCTTTTGCAAACAGGTACACAAATCAAATGAGGAATCTTCCTTGATCATTATGTAGGTGGCATTCACTGCAGCAGCAGGGACAGAATTCATTATGCTTGCATAAAACATCCGGTAGCCAATCACCATGCAAGCATACTTAACCAAATCATCTTTTGATGGTGTTGATGGTCATCGCCTATTGGTCGCTCAAAGAACCGGTGAGCTTAGTCATTTCAGTCTTGGTGACCTTCCTTAAAGCTAGCACCTCTCCAATGTTACAAAAACTGATGATGGCATGAATTGCTTCCGGTGTGATGTCGTGCGTCCGCTCGAGATACATTTTATCATCGTGCACTCTACTTAGGATGATGCGGATGTGATCTTCAGTGAACTCTTCCAGAAAATAAACCACATTGTGTAGTTTCTTCCTCTCTAGAATGCTATATTTAGGTTTGATTTTCTTGTCATCCCCACAGAACAAACCGAGCTGAGAATGAATCACTAAGGATCCTAGGTCTTCTAGTTTACAATCTATATATCCCAAAATATCCTCTTCAACAATAACTCCGGCCGGTATCTGGGATAGGGCATTGTATTTCATCTTCTTTTGAAGAAACTCGGTTGAATCCACACGTACACTAGAACTGGAGTGCGATGCAGAAGCCATGATTAAATGATAAACAAGAATTTTGAGAAATACCTTCACAATTCAAAATTAAGGGTTTAGCAATGTCTCCCACAATACACCACTCTGGTTGCTAGAACACCACTTAGTGTTCTTCACTAAAAGGTTGTTGGATTCCTCTACAAGATTTTTGGATTCACTTTGAATTGCTAGACGAATCGCTCTTTGTCGCTTTTCTCTCTAAAAAATTCTTCTTTCGCAAATTGATAAGTGAAAATGATGACAAAAATCCATTTTAAACAATATTTCACTTACCATAATAAATGCATCACCGCTAGGGTACAAACCCTAATTTTGCCTTTTACCATTCAAGTCTTCTGTCGATTGACAGGTAACATATACCAGTTAAGGTCTTTACTGATATAAAATGGGGATTCAAATATTTCACTGATATTCTCCCCATAAGCTTTTCTGAAGCTCAGTTTGCTGGTTCAGAGACTTCCACACTAGTTACAGAAACCGGTTCATCCTGTGACACTTCTTCAGGTTTCTTTGTCCAAGTTTTATTCATTCTCACTTGAATGGTTTCAACATCAATCTTCCCTTCTAGAGTGATTGGTATATCATATGATAGGTTCTTTCTCATTCTGCAGGTTTTGGCAGTGTGTCCCAGTTTGTTGCAATGATAGCATACCATTCCAGGCATTCTCCATGGTACATAATTCATACTACCATTCTTCCTTCTACATGTTGTAGCAGTGTGACCGTTACCATGATAGATCAAATAGGTTGCTCTCCAACTAGTTGCCACTTGATAGCCACCTGACCGATGGTCATAGGTATTATACCGGTTGGGATTCTGATTCACAGAGGGTTCCAGGATAACTCCTTGAGTCCTTGGAGGGTATCTCCTAGTGTTGTGCAAAACTAACCTGCATTCAAATACTCTATGCCCAAACTTGTTGCATGCATAGCAGTTTCCATTGAATCTATGGGATCTAGGCTTATTGTTTAGAAAATAAGGAAAATTATTATAGGCCTTGCTTCTACACACATTAGCAGTATGTCCATCCTTGAGACAATTGAAGCAAATAGGTTTAAACTTTTTCTTACCTTTATCCTTGGATGTTGGTTGCTTCTTTGATGCTTCAGCTTTTCTTCCAGAGGTCTCACCTTCCTCATACCCAAAGAAACCAAGTCCAGTGGTATTCTTTACCGGTTTTGTTGATTCTAGCTTTTTCTCTAGTTTAGCAGTACTCTGATTGAATTTGGCAAGTATCTCCTTTGACTCAGTAAGTTCCTTGGAAATAGCAGCATTAGATTCCATCAAGGTTACATTCTCAGAAATATCCATATTTAGTTCACCTTTCATTTCTTCTTTTTCCACTTTACTCTCTTGGAGATGAGTGGTAAGGGCACTAATTTCTTGCTTCAGCTTGGAGATCTCATGATCTTTGTCTTTTACCAGATCTTCAACTTTCCTTCGGTTCTCAAGCTCTTGACATATTTTGATAGTCAGTCCTTCCAACTCCTTTCTCAGGTTGGCTTTAGATTCATTCAGTTTTTTTACTTCTTCAACTAGGGCATCCATGTCAGCTTCATCAGAAGAGCTATTTTCAGTAAGTTCCATCAATTTCTCAGCATGATCTCTTCTTTTGGCCAAAGAGGCTTTATACTTGACTTTGAGTTCATCATAGGCTCTCTCAGTCTAAGTGAGATGATGAGTAAGTTCCCTCATAGTGTATTCCCCCATATCTCCTTCCAAGTGGTTAGACTTATAGAAAGGTTTGCTCTGATACCAATTGATGAATACTAACAGGGGGTGAATTAGTATACCAAAAAATATTGTACTCAATCTTCTAAATAGTTTAGCAGATAACTAGTGCAACAGATTCACTAATAAACCGGTTAAGATAAATGCAAACCAAATAGAAAATAAAGCATTCACCCACAAAAGCACAATCACCATAACACAAGATATTTGACGTGGAAACCCAAATGGGAAAAACCACGGTGAGCATAAACTCACAAGTAACTATCTGCAGAATAGAAATCAGACCAGTTAAGGTCAGACCGGTTAAGGTCATACAATGTTCTTCACCAGAACAGATCCTGTTAGGAATCTAGATCTCTGTTAGGAGATAAGTCTTGTTAAAGACTACCTTGTTAAAGGATTTCAGATCCACAATTGTGAACCACCTTATTAGAGGATTTACAAAGGCTTTGCTGTGCATACCCAGTTAAGGGTTTCAGACTTGTCGAAGATGTGAGTAATCAACAAGTGAGTGATCTAGATACTAGCACAGTATGCTTGGTTAGATCCTTGATAGCTCATTGTTAATGCATTTCAGGATTACTTCAGTCTTCAATATCTCCACACTCTAAATCTTCACACAAACCTAATCTTCTCTACAAAGATCGCACATAACTTTCTCATACATCATACATATCTCATCCATGCAAACCCTAGACATGATGTCCTTATGAAGGAAACTGATTTCATGTTGATCCAATAGGATTAAACTACAAGTTCCTAGGTTCAGTGCATCTAGACACATTTGGTAAGATGGCACAAAATCACCGCCAAAGTGTCGGTGGATGATAACTAATCACAGAAATACCGTTTGGTAACTCATCATAGAGTAATACCGGTTCATACAATATATTGATTACTGATTGTCAAAAATGAAGACTGGAAAATGTTAACTATTGCTTTGTTCCTTTGTACCGCTTGAGATCCTCGAAACTCTTTGGGTCTTCATGCCGCTTGGGTTCTCGATAATGCTTGAGGTCTTCAGTCAATTTGTGACCAGTTAACATCTTCTACAAAACACTAATAGTCTAAAGACTATAATACATAATACCGGTTGGAATAATTATCGGTTGAGCATGACTCATACATAAAGAAAGTGTGTGTCCATCAATGACAATCAAAACATCATCAAAATGCCAACATATTTTTATTACCCAGTCCAAGTATGTCAAAGAGGTATTGAAGACTTTTGGCATGGAGGAAAGCAAACCGCTTGGTACACTCTAGTTGTAAACTGAGCAAGGAAGATGATTCAGCACTGGTGAATGAAAAAGAGTATCGGTCAATGATCGGTAAGCTGCACTATGTGGTGCATAGTAGACCAGATATTTCTCATGCAGTAGGTATAGTAGCTCATTTTCAGAAATGTCCAAGAGAATCTCACTTGGTATCAGTGAAAAGGATTCTTAGATATCTAAAAGGAACAGTTGATTATGGATTGTGGTATCCATATAATGGTGACTATAATCTCAAGGTATATACTGATGCCGATTGGGCAGGTAATGTAGACGACTGAAAGAGCACAACCAGTGGATCGTTCTTTCTCAAAGGAAGATTAGTATCATGGACAAGTAAGAAGCAAAGTTGTATTTCCCAATCTATAGCTGAAGTAGAATATGTGGTAGCATTTATGAACTGCACTCAAGCAATTTGGATGAAGCATGTATTGGAAGGTTTCAAGGTACCTGTATCTGAACCGGTGAATATATTTTGTGATAATACAAGTGTAATAAATATTTCCAAGAATCTGGTATTTCATGCTAGAACTAAGCATATTGAGCTTAAATATCACTTCTTGAGAGAGAAAGTTTAGAATAAGGAGGTTATACTACAACATATTTCCAGTAAGGAGAAGCTAGCAGATATATTCACTAAGCCCTTACCGAAGACTACATTTACCTATTTGAGAGGTGAACTAGGGGTTCTACCCCTTCATGACATCAACTAAAGTTGTGTGCTCCACATCAGTCAAGTACTACAGTGACAAATCTTTCAGGATTGATGTGTTGAAGGATGCTACTCCTTAGGGGGAGCAGCATAGTAGATTTTGGAAGCTTGTACCTCCACTTTGGTATTGTTGTCAAAGGGGGAGAACATATTTGATGTATGGGGAGAAGATATCTGATGTATGGGGAGAAGATATCTGATAATTTAGATACACTGATCTATGAGGTTTTCAGTTGCAATGCTACACTGAGTGTTGCCATCAATGCCAAAGGGGGAGATTGTTGGATATCATTGGCATATGATGAACCGGTATATTGATATGATGATAATTTATGTTGTCATTGATGTCAATAAGTGTAAGTGAACCGGTATGTAGATTGAAAGAAGTTGGTGAACTGGTATGAAGAGGCATGAAGAGATGTAGTGAACCAGTGTCAAGGTTTCACTAAGTGTGACTACCGGTTAGTAGTCTCAACTCTATGGTTATTGGTTTGGCGATCCAGCTTGTGCAATGCAACCGATGATACTCTGTAATGAGTTAGCTAAGAGATGTGAATGAGATCAAGGTACCGCGTTAGCTTTGATTGAGGTATGAGAAGATCGACCACGTTTGAAGTCTACCTCAAGAATGATCATTCTTCTTAGTGGTATGAGAAGAAAGTGTGATGGGTTACTAATTCCCATGTGCGGTGAAGAATGAACGATGCAAATTGTCTTGTGATCTGTTTGAAATTGTAATGCTCTATGCAATATGTTTGGACGGTCAGGAATGGACTGCTTGTGTTGTAAACCTAAGATGCTTAGGGTTTAGGGTTTATGCTACCGACCTATCTATCATTTATAAGGTCGATGATGTTTGTTATTGTAAAGTTGTTGGCAAATGATTGTGTGTATCCGAGTGATGAGATACTTTCTAGACCAGTAAGAGGAAAACTGCAGAGTGTGATTGCAGAGTAGAGGAAATGAAAAGGATTTGCCTTGGCATGTAATATTGTTATCAGATTAGAGTTTTACCTATTGTCTTCTAACTAGTTCAACAGTTGGAAAATCCCTTTACCGGGTAGCTTTAACAGGCTTATTGTAAAACCTGTAACCAGGTGACTCAAGATCATTGAGTTCTTTAAATCCTCTAGCGAGGTAACCTTTAACAGAATTTCAACCTTTAATAGGGTATATAGCCATCCCTTAACTGGGTGATCTCTAACAGGATCGGTTCCTAGAAGAACCTTATTGTAAAGTCTTTAACCGGACTAGGCTCCTAACAAGGTGAGCTTCAAAAGAGTTCAAAAACAAGCTTGCGGGTATTCATCCCAACTGTGGATTTTCCCATTTGGTTTTCCACATGAAAAATCTATGTGTTATGTGTTATTCATTTTTCATGTGATGTTTATGAATTATTTGGAAGATTATGCATGCAGAGTTAATAGGTTATGGTATTTCTAGTATACCACATGCATATGTTTATGGGTGAAGTTGATGTCAAGTATTGATCATATCTGAAGTAGTTAGACTTATTAGTTTATGGTCTATGATGTCTTACTATGTTTAACCGGTGTTGCCATGGTTAAGTTCAGTAATGGTGATAACCAGTTGGTATTGCTTTAGCTAGATAAGTTGTTGAGAAAGGTTTTTTTCCTGTACTAATTCGCCCCCCCCTCTCAATACTGGTTGGGGCATATGTTGTTCATCATTATTCATCAGTTCATGCAATAAGATTGGTCATTTTGCTTCTAGATGCCCTGAAAGAGCTACTAGGAATCATGAAAAATTTGTAAAGAGTTATAAGCCTAATTCGGAATATCAGAGCATACCTATATTTAGAAGGAATAAGGACAAATCATGATATTATACTAGTGGTGATAATTTTGGTATTGCTGATGATGATGATGATGATGATGATGATGATGATGATGATGATGATGATGATGATGATGAACCTGTGAGTGGAATCTGCAATGGTAGCTCCAGGAAAGACTGGGTCTTTATTTATATTAAGGATGATTCTTCAGAACCTATCATTGAAGCAATTCATACTGAAGAAAAATATTTAGCTGCGAAAATTTAAGAAAAGGATTAATGGGTTATAGACAGTGGTTGTTCACATCACATGATCGATGAAAAGAGAAAATTTCCAACACTGCAAGAATTTGATGGCGGACTATTCAAATTTGGAGACAACAAGGCATGTAGGATCAAAGGCAAGGGAACAATATCATTGGATGGTAAGACTAATACTGATAATGTTTACTATGTTGAAGGCTTAAAGCATAATCTTTTAAGTGTAGGTCAGATGGTGGATAGAGGATTTCATTTGCAATTCAAGGATGGAAAATGTAAGATCATCAATAAATCTGGAATGGAAATTTCTTTCAGAACTTAGACCAATGGAAACATCTTTCATTTGAACTCCGGTGAGAAGGCTTGCTTGATTGCACAAATTGATGAAACTTGGTTATGGCATAAAAGGATGTGTCATGTAAATTTTGATTGCATAGTGAAGATCAGTTCAACACAGGCTGCCAGAGATTTGCCCAAGATTGTTAAACCTCATAATCCGGTAGGTAGAGAATGTCAAATGGGTAAGCAAGTTAGAAATTCTTTTAGAAGTATACATGATAAATCTAATAAAATTCTTGATCTTATTCATACTGATCTATGTGGACCGACAAGGACTAAAAGCTTTCAAGGTGATAGATACTTTATGTTACTTATTGATGATTAGTCTTAATTGATGTGGGTTGTATTTTTGAAAGAAAAATATGAAGCTCTTGAGAAATTTAAAATCTTCAAAGCTATGGTTCAGACTGAGACATGACTGAAGATAAAATGCTTAAGATCAGATCAAGGTAGAGAGTTTACATCCAGTGAGTTCAACAACTTTTATGAAAAGAATGGAATCAAAAGACAACTTTTTACACCTAGGACTCCACAATAGAATGGATTAGTGAAAAGAAATAATAGAATCATATTAGATTTTGCAAGGACAATGATGACTAAAGCTAGATTGTCTGATATCTATTGGAGGGAAGCTGTCAATATGGTTGTATACACTTTCAACACTGTACACATTAAAGGTGATACCGATAAGGCTCCTTGTGAATTATGGTTTGGTCACACACCTATTGTCAAATAATTCAGAATTTTTGGAAGTAAATGTTACATTAGAATAGATGATCCAATAGGAAAGTTTGACCCTAGAAGTGATGAAGGAATATTTTTGGGATATTCTACTAAGAGAAAAGCATATAGATTTTATAACAAAAGATCGAATAGGATAATTGAAAGCATAAATGTCAAGGTGGATGAGCAAGGCAATAATCAAATTAGATCATATGACTATGGACCAGAAGATGAATTTTTCAGACCTAAACTGGTAATGCAAGAATTAGTTCAGAACAGTGAACCAATGACACTGATAACATCAAAAAATTCAACAGTGACAAATGAACAGCCATATGCAGGCTTTTTATATGTCAAAGTAGAGCAAAATGGGTGTCTGAATATCTAATTTATTTTTTTAGTTGTTTGGAAAAGTTTTGAGAAAACAATTAATTTTCCTCATTGGAGGGCTAATTGGGCAACTAGGCCTAGAAGGCTAAAAAGAGGGCTTTTCATTTAAACAAGTTCTTAGGACCACAAAACTAGTTTGAACACCTTATTTGGAGGTTGTATAAACATTCCACACCTTTGGAATCATTTGGAGAAGTGTTGGTTTTCATTTGACCTATTTGAGCCATTTGGGTGCTTGTAGGCCTAAGGGTTTGGACCTTGTATTTCCCTTATAAATATTGAAGGTTAATTATTCATACCCTTCCTCTAAATCACTCCCAAGTATGTGAAACTAAATCATTCTGAAGATCATATCATTGGACATAAAAGGAAAGGTGTGATGACTAGAAGAAGGCTAGCTACTGAAGAAGTATGTTTAATTTCTCAAATTGAACCAGAATCATTTATTGAAGCAAGGAAAGATGAAAAATGGATAAAAGCAATGGAAGAAGAATTAGATCAGATAGAAAAGAATAAGACATGGGAATTAGTTCCTAGACCTCAAGATAAGAATATTATTGGAACTAAATGGGTTTTCAGGAATAAATTAAATGAGGAAGGTCAGGTTGTGAGAATTCAGGTTAGATTGGTTTGCAAAGGATATTCATAGGAAGAAGGAGTTGATTATGGAGAGACTTATACCCCAGTTGCAAGACTTAAAGTAGTAAGACTATTTCTTGCCTATGTTGCACACAAGAACTACAAATTTTATCAGATGGATGTCAAATGTGCATTTTTGAATGGAGACATTGAAGAGGAAGTCTACATTGATTAGCCTGATGGATTTTCTTTATCAGAAGACAAAGACATGGTTTGCAGACTAAAGAAATCTTTGTATGGACTAAAACAAGCCCCTAGAGCATGGTATGCTAGATTAGGCAAATATCTTTCAAAGCTTGATTTTAGCAAAGGTAATGTTGATAGTAACTTATATTACAAAATTGAGCATGATGACATATTGATTATTGAAGTCTTTGTGGATGATATCATTTGTGGAGGAGAAGAAAGTATGCATGAAATTTAATGATGATATGAAGAATAAATTTTAAATGTCTATGATTGGTGAGATGAAATTTTTTTTAGTTTGCAAATTACTCAGATTGATAAAGGTATTTTCATTTGTCAAACTAAGTATGTGAAGGAGTTACTTAAGAAATTTGGACTTGAGGATGTCAAAGGATGATGAATCTCCTAGAGTGAAACCAAGTAGATACAAATCAATGATTGGTGGATTGTTGTACCTAACTCAGACTAGACCTAATATAATGAGTGTTGTTTGTATTGCTTCTAGATTTTAGTCAGATCCTAGAGAAACTCATGTTATTGTTGTTAAGAGGATATTCAGATATTTGGCAGGTACAACAGACTTTGGGTTATGGTATCCAAAGAATGATGACATTAGATTATGTGGCTATACAGATTCTGATTGGGCAAGAGATGTGGATGAGCAGAAGAGCACTATTGGCAGTGCATTCTTTCTTGGAAAGAAGTTGGTTTCATGGCTTAGTAAGAAACAATCATAAACTTCATTGTCTAATGTTGAAGCAAAGTATGTAGCTATTGCTACCAACTGTACTCAGATTTTATGGATGAAACAAATGCTAAAAGACATAAGGGTAAATTATGATGAGCCTATTGTTATTCATTGTGATAATATTGTTGCTATTGATATGTCAAAGAATCTAGTATTTCATTCCAAATCAAAACATAATTCTATAAGGTATAATTTCTTGAAAGAAAAGGTGGAAGCAAAGGAATTCAAATAGGTTATGTGCCTACTAAGGAACGGATTGCAAATATTCTAACAAAACCATTGCCTAAAGATACTTTTGAAATCTCAAAGATTAGTTGGGGGTTACCAACCCTTCGGAAGAGACTTGGTGATGTAGGGATGCATCAATCTGGTAAGCTTATCAAACATATTTTTTTGATCCAGGTTGATGAGATGATGCTACTACCCAGGGGGAGTAGTCAGTTGTTTGGTTCAGTATTTTTGGTTTGGTAGCCATCCTTTGCCATTGATGTCAAAGGGGGAGAAGGTTTTCATCTGAAAAATAGTCAATCTTTTGGGAGAAGGTGTTAATCTAAGGGGGAGATATATTTTGTATCAATCTTTTGGGAGATTGTTGGCATTCCTTGGCACTTGGATGTTTTTCACATTCAGTGTTGTCATCAATGCCAAAGGGGGAGATCATTAGCAATATTCTAGATTTGTTTAAGTGTTGTCATTGATGTCAACACTATATCCCGGTTGGAGGCTATCCCGATTGAACCTATCCCGGTTAGTCTTGGTGATCATCTTGTTTTTGGCTGTGATTCTAATCCGGTATGATCAGATCTCTGGATTCAATTTTGGAAGATGGTTATATGCTTTCCATATTCTGTTGGTTCATGATTTGGTGCTTCGGTTGCTATCGCTTTTATTCCTAGTTGGTATTTCCTGGTTTCAATTAGCTTTACCGGTAAGCGATATTTGATGATTTGGTCAGATGATTTTGATCTGTCTTATGGGAATGGTTTCTATTATGTTGAAGGTCCTTTTTTATCATTTCCTAATTGTTTAGTAGTATTGCATTGGTTGGTGTGCTATTATGATGGTCCTATATGGATCCGGTTAGACTTTTTGTTATTGCACTGAGCGTTTCTACCGGTTGGTGAAGCGTGTTGGATTTTGGTCTTAGCCAAATTTCTGGCAAATGGAATTGTTTTGAAACTTGAATTAGGTCTATTATATTTAATGTAAATCATAATATTGGTCTGGTGGTATCATGATGCAATTTTTGTAATAATGGGTTTATGGGTTTAGGGTTTAGCCGACCATGTCAATAAGGTTGATTATATGTATTTATAGGTGACTAATTCATGTTATCTTGTAATGGTGTTTGGGATCGGTGGTTATGTTTGCATTATTAGATAAAGGAATATGTGTGAATAGAGTCATATCATTTTGGTGAAGGTTTCATATTGTAGGGAAGACATTTATGCTTAACCAGAACTATATCAAGCATTAGTACATACTACTTTCAAGTTCATTGTTTTCCGATTGTAATCTGATGCTTTGTAAGTCAGTGAGAATTCCTTTTTGTGTTGAGCAATGATCTCTAGACCATTGGCCTAATTGCAAGTGCAATCCCCATTGTAATTATTTCACATACTGCTATAGAAGTATTATCTGATTATAGGTAGGGTTTACCACCATTATTTTTCCCCTTATCGGGTTTTTCACATCAAAATATTGGTGTCATGTGTGTTGTGCTTTCATGGTTTATCTTTCATTATATTGTGCTTCAGTTTAAAGTTTAAAATTGAATTAACTGTTGTACTTGTGATAAAACTGATTCACCCCCCCCTCTTCTCATTTTTCTCCCGATATCAGATCATTCTGACAATTTCATCACCTCACATGGTATTTCAAAATAGGAATAGCTTTGGGGATTTCATCACCTCTTAGCGATTTTCGAGCAGTATCTCTCTTTGGGCCACTATATAAAAGACTTTTCCAAAAGGTTTCTTGTAGTTGGAGTGTAATCTAAATTCAAGTCTTCTGATATTGAGGGTTGTCAAACCTTTAAGTAGATCACTTCACAACATCCACATACCGTATTTATTCCTCAAATAATTACTATGAATCAATGTTTAAGTAGCCCAAAAATCCTTTACTTATTTATTTAAGAGGTCAAATCTCTGAAGCTTCCCCTTTTGTACTATCCATTATAGAGAAAAAATTTCCTTGGTTCATAAGATCTTCAAATCTTAAGGGAGAAGAGATTTGGTATGCTCATGCCCTGGAGGGGAGCCAGTGTCACCAATATCTCTAGTTGTCTACTTTGTTTTAACATTTAGATTTATCAATTGGGGACTCAGTAAGTAGTATCCTCTTTCCATCTTAGGTAGTACATGCTTCAAAGTTCTTCAATTTGTAGTACTCTGAGTGTGTTTTAGAGTCAATTAAAAAACAGCCATCTTTGTTTACTTTATTTTCTATGGTTGATCATGCTAAACATTGACATTTCAAAAATTTAAACTTGTTTAAAAATACTTCAAACATTCCAAACAATTGAACAAACACTTGTCCAAAAAATTCAAACATTGTCAAATCTCAAACAATCTCAAAGGACAAAAACTCACAAGGGAAATTACAAATCATCTCAACCATACATAAGTTCCAATATAGATTTTCATATTCATCATTATCTTTCATCCTAGGGTTATTATCATATCTCCCCATATCATAAGCTTTGCATAAATATTAGGTCTATTTCCATTTACTACAGATCATTTCATAATAGTTTACAAAAAAGTCCATATCCTATGTTTTAAATCTTAGCTTCATCCTCAAAATCATTTCTAGAGAAAACTTGTATAATTTTCATATGTCCCAAGTCCTAGATTTATTTGGTAAATATTATCTTAGGATAGACTTCATAATATTTCCCTCGTCTTAGATTCATCTTTGCATTATCCTCATTATCACCTTAGATTATCTTTGCATAGTCTCACATTTCACCTAGGTCATAGGTTCACTTATCCTTTTAATTTTCATTGCATTTTAATTAGGTCATAAAATTAATCATCCTAATTTGTTCCTCAAAATCAAAAACAAAACAAAAATTGCATTAATCCATGTTACAATTTGTTTAGCACAGATTCAATTAGATCAAATTTGTGTCTTTAGGACATTTCCTTGGCATAAGTTCTTGTTTTAGGACATCTTAGACCATAAAATTAGATTTTTGAAAATTCAAGAAATGATAAATCTTAGGATCAAACCTTGCATTATTGTCAAAGAAGTCAACACGTTGTCAACATTTATGTTCATTTTCAATCATTATCAGGTTAAACCTTAGCTCATCAATATAGCTACAGACATGATGTTATCCTAATCTTATCTCTTTGTCCTTATCAAGTCTCGACTTAATTACAGTGCCTCAAGGTCACATATTTAGGTTTGTGGTCTAAAATATTCCAAAAACTCAAAAACAACAAAAACATAGGTGCATATGTTATCCTTAATATGCATCTAACTCATTTTCCAAAATCTCAAAATAAGAAACAACAAAAACATAAGTCCATTATCCTTAATTTGCATCTTGTTCATTTTCCCAAAATTTCACAAAACTCCAAAATTAGGTGCATTAAGTTGCATATGTCCATACTTTTCTCCCAAAATATCATAAAATACAAAAACATATATCATTTAGTTGCATCCAAAATTCCAAATAAAAAACAAAAACTAAACATTAGCATAATCCATATTACATATGGTTGAAACACGTTCCCAGATTTCTAGAAAACAATGAGAAATAATGGATGAGACACCATTGATATGATCCCATTCACATTAAACACAATCCGGAAATATTATGCAACCAATTTTGAATCCAGAATTAGATCTGAACCCATAACCTCAATTTGACATGACTCAATTAGGGTTAGGACATGATTCTCAAATAGTGAAATCAAGAAAAGAAAATATTCCCTAAACAACACCAACCAATCTGCCACCAAGTTTGGATCTAGACCCATCAACCCAAGGTTATGTCCAACTAGGACCATTTTTAGGAATGCAACAAGTTTTATACCGAAAACCTTAGTTATGTTAGACCTAAATCATCCTTGAACGTAAATATGCAATAAGATGCATCATATGACTTAGATTCTTCACAAGAGAGTTGTTTCTCCTTAACCAATGTGTCAGAAATAAATTGACAAATCCATAAACGATCCAAGAATTGTTGAAACTTTAGACCAGTTAATTTTCAAAGATCCATTTCGATTTATTAATTGACTTAAAGAAAAACTTGCATCGACACCCGAATACCAAGTCACACTAGGAGAAGTTGACTCCCAACTTGGAATGCAAGAAAAAACACACCATGTCTGACAAACAGCTCAAATAGACCTCCCAAACAAAATAGATCAAGTCTAGGAACCTATGATGACACAAGAAACAACAAAGGAAAACTTAGAAAAAAGACCTCACAAGAAATTAATTATGCAAATTCTCTCAAAAGCATCATTCAAAAAAATTGATAACCTGTTATTTATTATCACATCATCAACACATCAAATGGATTCATACAAGGTGTCGATATCACAAGTAACAACAGGAACATTAGTAAACACTATTCAACCTCAAACATCAAATATCTCTCAAACAGGTCAACAACAACCCATGACTTGAGACGTGGTTACAAATACAGTAGGAATGCCATATATACCACCCTTGGACAAGAATATACAAAGACAAAAAAAAAATTCCCTCATGCAAGCAACCTCTTCTAAAACAACTGCAAATATCCAAGTGGATCATCGTAAGTCCAAACAATAAACTATCTCACCACAAGTTGGCATACCCACTTCCACATTGTGAATCAACACCAATACACAACAAGGTCAACCAAGCAACATTCTACCACAAGAGGGTGTAAACATCATGTCACAATCCAAGTCTTCTAAACATTGAAAATGAAAAATAGAAGTGCTTGACAACCTACTTGGTAGGTTACAATACACACAATTGATTATTCAAGAGAAATAAGTTGTTATACAATATCAACAATAAATGCAACCAACCATGCAAAATGGTATCCAATACCGACCTCAACAACCCCATAGTTATCAAAATGTTGGACCAACAAACCAAGTGACACAACAAAAATGAATTATCCAATCGTATCCACTAGACCCACAACAACAAAATATGACACAGTATCAACAATAGATGCTACAAGTTTCTTGATTTCCACAACAAATAACTCAATCAAGAACTCAACAACAAATACCAATAGCACAATTGCAACAACACACATGACAAAAAAATTGTCCTTTG
Organism: Cryptomeria japonica; assembly: GCF_030272615.1. Lineage (NCBI taxonomy): Eukaryota > Viridiplantae > Streptophyta > Pinopsida > Cupressales > Cupressaceae > Cryptomeria > Cryptomeria japonica. The sequence goes on along the minus strand of NC_081407.1, from coordinate 444,953,703 downwards.
CTCAAAATTAAAGCTCAACATCAACCCATTCAACAAATGCAACAATTTCAACCTCAAACACAATTCAACATTTAATATCAACCTCAAGTTCCCTCTACAATGTCATATCAACAACCACAACAATAAGATTGATACCAAGACACCATTGCGGCACAATATGGGGATCCATACCAAGATACACCAATGGAAAGTACACCTTGATCCACTATTCTCTAATATCATGAGCAATATCCACTTAGAGGAATCGTATATAGACAACGAGGTCATGCACAAATGAATGATGAACCTCCTAAACAAGGACCTTATAATGTGATGATGCAACAAATTGAAAAAATTTCCAAACAAGTTGAAGAGTTACAAATAAAAGGGATTAAAATAAGTTACACACGATAGGATTTATGTCCCAATCCATTCGATAGAAGTTTGTGCATGCCTCCTTTCCCCAAAAACTTCAGCATACCTAAATTTGACAAATATAGAGGAAAAGGAGAAACAAACAATCATATCAATGAATTCTACACATCTTGTATCAAAATCTACTATGACAATCCATATCTCATGCATCTATTTCCACAAATTCTACCAAGACAAGCAATGGACTGGTATGCCCGACTACCTAGTAGCATCAAGTCATGGAATGAATTAGCCTAGAAATTCACTTGTCACTTTGCCTTGAATATCGATAATGAAGTCACCATGACTAATCTTTGTACTACTAAATAGAAAACAATGGAATCCTTCATGACATTTTTACAAAGATGGTAAAACTTAGTAAGCCAATGTCCATTTGACATCCCTAAAGAACAACAAGACAACCTGTTTATCAAAAATTTAGTACTAGAATTAATGTACGAATTAAAAATCAAGAGTCCTAGAACTATCAATAAACTATTCAAGAAAGGGGTGAACATCAAGAAAGCTCTAATACAAAAGGGTATTATCAAAATATTTAAAGACAACACCAACAACCCTAGCACTTCCAATGATAAGAGCAATTTTTGGTCTAGAAAAAAGAATGTCACCAATGATGGAGTTGTGCACACAGCGATAGTAAACAACATGCAGACAAAGCTCATCCTAAAAGGGGCCATATCACCAAATACTAAAATAGACAATGAATCTCAGTAGAAAAATCAAAACAACGTGCCTTTTTAAAAACCAATACAACAACAAAATCAAGCAGCCAATACCATGCAACAAAACCAATAGCGAAAACCTCCCCAAAATAGAGACATGCCTCCTCGTTTAGTTTCTCTCTTTGACTTTTCTTTTGTTCCATGCTTTATAGACTTTTCTAGACTCATTTATGATGTTTTTGATTAGGACTATGACTCTATTTTTTATATGTTTATGATGATGCTAGACACTATATGGACATATGCTACTTGATGACCTATGTGGTTGATGATATTTGTTATTCATGATCATGCTATATGATGAACATATGTTGGTGGATCCTATATGTTTAGCTATGTTGGATGGATTATATTGCTTATGGATTTGTTGACATTTTGGTTATACTAAACCTATTTCATGATTATACGTGATGATTGGCATTATGATGTGTATGTGCATTCTATGGTTGTATTCATGATAGGACAATGTCACATCACTCATTGCAAGCATGATGTGGCATTGTGATTCTCTATCACTTGCTTGTCTATGATATATTTGTATATGTTGTAGTGTGACTTTGTGGATGTAGGATTTGCAGGTACCAGACATTGACTTCACCTGGCTTCATAGGTCTAAGTGTGTATTTAAATCCCAATGACAAGTTGTTGGAGATGGCATGAGTTCCCTTCATATACTCCAGGCTTAAGATGTCTACCTTGGGTTGTCAGTTGTCTTGGCATGATTCGCCATGTCAGTCAGTGAGGTGTGGTTCTTGTTGGTTTGTGAGTATGTAGTTATTTGTTTGTTTATTTAATTAATTGTCGGATTATTATAGTTTAATTTGATTATTTATTTATTTAATATTTAGTGTTTATTTATTAATTATTGATTTATTGTTTATTTGGTATTTATTGTTTAAATATTATTTATTCATTTATTTATTATTTAATGTTGTTTTTATATTTTAGTGTTGATTAATATTTTATTAATGGTTTTATTCATTTATTTACACTTTGGTTATTTGTATTTAATTATTTATTTATTTAATTGGCTTTATTTTAATTAATATCCCATAGTATTTATTGGGTATGGTTGTTATTAATCCATTGGTAAATAATATTGTAGTGTCATAAAATTGTGACCCTTGCAATTTGCAACCACATTAGGGTCTTCACGTTGGTGATTCGAATCCCCAAGCCTGATTGGAGACCCGAGACTTGCTCAACTCCCAGAAGCTTCCTTTTTCTACCCTCTACATTGCCTGAACCTACTTCCTGTCATGAGACAAGGGCAGGATAGGGTGTGATTCCCCTGTCCCCCCTAGGACAGGGGCGTAGCGCCCCTATCCTCCTAGGAAAAGGGCATGGCACCCTTTTCCTTGCCCTATTTTGTGGCCCCCTCTATCCTATCTTTGCATTGGACTTTGCATAAAATGGGAAAACTTTCCCTCTGTCAACCTGTCACGAAAAATTAGTCAGTTAACCCTAATTGATGAGTATATAAGTGGCATTTGCCCTCCCATTTTGCATAAGTTTAGATACATGAGATCACGCATTCAAGCATTCCTTTCCAGCATTGAGCATTCTCAAGTCTCCCTTCAAGGCTAGGTGTTGCATTCAATTCAAGGATTCAACCATTGAAGACGAGATCCCTTTCACCATTCAATTCAATACAATAAAATCTACCTACATTCTATTTACAACCTCCCTTGAGGTGACTTACATTTCAGTCTTTCATTTACATTTACTTGCAAGTACTTTCTTTCATCATTTGTTTAATTCCAAAACTGGGGTTTGACCTAAAGGCAAACCCCCAATCCCAACCCCTTTTCCTCTTGTTTATGTGTGTAGGTTGCAGGTTCGCAGTTGTGTTTGCAGATTTGGATTCCATTTGAAGAGGCGGAAAAACCCTTCATTTCGTGGATTTTTTGGAGGACTGTGGACACTTTCAGCACAGTCCCGACAATTTTTCCTCAAATTCACAGGACAACTTCGTCTCGACATATTATAGCCAGATCCAGGTGCATAGCTTCATCTCATGCTTCTATCTCAAGTTATAATCAGTTCTTTGCTACTTTTACATTTAGTCTTACAGTACATAATTCAATCATTTTTCATTCTAAAAGAGGAGTTAGCTTGTCATTTCTATCGCATTATCAATTCATTTAGTATTCAATCTCTTCCCTAAGAGATTGGATCTAGTGAATACCCCCCTCTTTTACATGTAATGTGAATAAGGTGTTTATGTTGGCAATTAACACTTATTTCATTGGTTGCAATATGTTGTCATTGATGGCAACATGTTTCGGCTTTCATATTTTGGTTTGGTTGTTTACCGGCAAACACTTTACTGGCACCGGTAGGTATCTTCACTGGTAGGAGGAATTCTTTAGTTACCGACATTGCTGGCTGACATGACTTCATTAGCTTATCGGTATTGGAGGCCGACATCATTTTGGGAGATCCGGCATCAGTAATTGATTTTGATGTTTATGTATTTATGTTATTGAGTCGACATGTCTATTCATTTTGTAATTATCTTTGTAAGACAACATAAGGCATGAAAGATTGTAAGGGTATATAGGTCAGTTGATCAGATCATTTTCTAATGGGTAAGAGATGATGGGATGTAAGTATGTGTAAGATGTGATGAGATGTGATAACATGTGTAAGGATATGTGAGATATCAGGGATATCATGTATGTGAGGACATTTATGTAAGAGGTTATTCCAGTAAGGGTTTACAGTTTTAGACCATAACAGACATAGCTTAACCAGAACTATATTTAGGCATAAAAGATGCTATCTTTGTAGTTCACTCATTTGTCTAGATTGTAGTCTATATTTTTGTGTAGTCAGTGAAACTCCTTTTGTGATGAGCAGTGTTCTCTAGGTTGTAAGCCTTCTTGCAAGTGCAGGCCCCTATATTTTGTAATATCTTTTCATATGGAAAATGGATTGATATTGTGGGTCACAAATCCCATCATGGTTTTTCCTCTATGAGGTTTTCCACATATAATTCTCTATGTTATGGTATTCATTTGTGTGACTGGCTTATTGATTGCTTTACTTCTTTCAATTCTATATGTACTGGTATACCGGTTGGTGAATGAATGTTTTAATAAGGTTAAAATTGATCATTCCGGTAGAACACTAATTCACCCCCCCTCTCAGTTTTCTTGGATTCCAACAATTTGTATCAAAGCCTTGTGCCTCGGAGGAAGTTTAACAACTTGAGGAAGATCCTGAATCAGGAATCCATAGATATGAGTTTGGAGAAGCAACTTGAGGTAGCACTTGAAGATTGTGATGTTCAAATGATGAAGAAATTTAAGTAACAAGATGAATTGAATTCTACTCAGGAATTCATTCTTATCCTACAGGAGAGGTTGTCATTTGTTCAAGCTAGGAGGAAGGAACTACTACAAAATCAGGATAATGAAGAGAAGGATGCCCTTAATGAAAGATGTTAGAAGCTGAGTCAAGATAACATGGTCATGAGGAATGAAATGCAAGCCTTAACTATGAGGATGTCAAAGGAGATTAAAGACCAGAAGAAGAAGGAAGAAAATATTTCTATATCTCTGAAAAAACAAATTTGAGGAATGTGGTAGGTTGGTTCATGAGAATGATATGTTGAGAACTGATTTACTGCAATCTCAGAGTAATGAACAAGAACTTGAAAGACAAATGATAATTCTGAGAGATGATCTAACTGCTACAAGTGAGTACAAAGAAAAATTCAAGGTTAGTTCAGCACAGCTTGATGAGTTATTGAAAATTCAAAGACAGAATGGAGATTCTAGTGGACTTGGATTACAACAAGGTCAGACTTCTGGTACTGCAAATGAAGATCAAAACCAAAAGGCACTGGTAAGGCAGATTAATGCTTACAAATTTAATGGTAGATGCTTTGTTTGTAATAAATTTGGTCACATGGCTAGGCAATGTAGAAATAGAGAAAATTAGAACTATAATTCTACTCCTGGTTAATGTTCTAAATGCAATAAGTATGGTCATAAGACAGAAGATTGTAGAATGAATGTAAAATGTTATACATGTGGAAAATTTGGACATATGGCTAGTCAGTGCAGATCAAGCAATTATACCGGTTTTAGCAAAGCAATTCAAAAGAAAAATATTACATGTTATGCATACAATGAGGTTGGACACATAGCTAAGTTCTGTAAAAGTAGAAATCCATTGGTTAACAATGATGGATCAAATGATAAAGTAAAAGAGAAGGTTAATGAAATCTAGAAAGATCATATCAAGAAATGGGTCAGGAAGTCAAATGGTCAATCAGTAGATGGGAATGCTCTGGTTACTCAATCAGTAGAGGAGGTTGCTCCTGCACTAGCAGGAAGCTCATCCGGTAACTGAGGTTAGGGGTAGGAAAAATTTATGACGATACTGCTTATGCCCCAGGAAGAGGTTCTAGAAGATGTTCTAGACATTGGAAATGCTTATCCGACATCGAGATGTTTGACTAAGATCCGGTATCCTTCACCGGAAGTCATTCATATCAATGATAGATTAGGGTTTCTTAGTGGATAAAAGATTGAATCCACTTCATTTCTAATCACTTTGCATTCAAAGTGATTCAGAGCGAGTCTAAGGCAATTCAATGCAATCTGATATCTTCTTGAGCAATTTCACCAGCGATCGGAAGAGTTCTTTAGGGTTTTCACCAGCAACTATTTCACAGGTATTTATCTTTCATCATGGAAGCGGGATCATCCTCTGCACCAACTTTTATTGCAAATCCTATTGTTGTTGAGGTCAAAGATGGTCTTAGGCCTATTTTCAAATGATGTCCCCATATTGCCACCTTGGATGATTCGGTTGGCGCTTTTTCCCATGTTCCGGAAAGAGTTGTATATGTTGAAGATGTCAGAGCTTATATTCACTGCCACATTGAGGATTTGGGAACCAATGATATTAAGAGCATGTATATGAGCAAGTTAATGGGAGATTCTAGAAAGATTAAGCATGAGTATCAGCACATTGAGGATCTAGGGTTTACCGACATTCTGGATATTCCCAAATTTGAGGATGAGATTGTCAGATATGTTTTAAGAAGAGTGCATGGAGAATTCATCTGGTTGGATAGACCTTACAAGATCTCAAAAGAGGCCATCAGGGCCATCACCAGTTTGCCACAGATTGGGCACCATCCAAAGAAGAAGGTTTCTAATGATCATGTCAACAAAATCACTGGCACAACATCGAACAAGCAATCAATGACAGTTATCACTATCACCGACAGAGATATCAGATTCGAAAGCATTGTTATTAGATACAAGGTAACTCAATCAAACCGTCTGAATTCTATTTCTAGCTCCTGTATTTATGTAGCACATAAGATGATGAGAGAAAATGAGAAGTTAGATCTCTGTAGATGGATGTTAGATGAATTGTTAATTAACCTAGGGAAGATCAAAGGAGAAAAGAAGGGAAAATTCCGGTATGGAAATCTTATTGTCTGTTTGATGTTGTTTTTCATTAATGAAACTCCTGATTTTGGGAAGAGGCAATGGGCATTTGATATCTCAGTAGGAAGGCAACTGAAACAATCTATTGCTACATTGGGTAGTCAGTGCGATGACAAGGTGTGGGGCTACTTCAAGGCATTCCAGAAGGATATGAATTCTAGAGAGAGGGTTCCAAACAAAACTGTTGAGAAATACTCAACCGAGATATGCTTCATGGTTAAAAAGGATGAAACTTTGATGGAAGCTATCAAGCCCCAGAAGATATGGATTGAAGAAATGGGTTATGAAAATGATGCACATATTTTAGATGCTTATGCAAAGTTGTTAATTGATGCACCTATTGATGAAGCTGATTAATCCTTTGGTACTGATAAACAAAAGAAGCAAGAGGTTGAAACTAAGTTTAACTAGAAGAAGAGGGAGAAGCAGTAGGGCAAGGCAAGAAAAAATTTTGAACAGGTATCTCAGGATATCAAGGCATTAATTGATGTTGTTCCAAAAAAAGGAAGGAAGAGGAAAGAGCCTCAAATATATATTGAGCCCATTCCATCAGAATCTGGATCTGATGATGACACACCCTTAGCATTCAAGAGGGTATTGAGGAAGAAAACTAAAGAGACTAAGGTAGAAGCAAAGAAGCAATTAGTTAGGAAGGTTACAATCAGGGTATCGGCATAGAAGAGAGCTCCAAAGGAAAAACCTCAGGCCCCATCCAATACTAGAAGAGGAAAGAAGATGGATGACACTAATCTGGCCCTTTCCACTGGTAATGTAACTATTATTCCACCCAAGACTTGTGCAGAATTGGTTGCTGAAATTACTAAGGATGGTATGTTGAAAAATGTACAATTTTATTATGAGCATTAGATAATGATGAACAGAGAGAAGTTGAGGAAGCAGTTTTATTGTATTTGGATATATATAAGAAAGTCTTGTTAGAAATTGAAAATCAAATACCGACACAATTATATGACAAATTAGATGCTAGAAGATTATCAACTATGGAGTAGGATAATCATAGAAAGATTCAAGAGTTGTTAACTACTTGTGCATCCATTACTCCAGAGGAGTTGGACAGGACTCTTGAGGTTGCAGATAGAAAGATCTTTCACAGCAAGCATAGGATAGTCAGTATTATGTTAGGTAGGGTTAATGAGATAGTCCAGTAGACCCACAAGGCATGGGTTCAATTCGTTGCTGCAAACCCTAGTTTTTATACTTCACCGAAGGCTAAAATAGATACTATAGAAATCCCAGTTGAAGGGAAAGGTAAAGGTATAGTGGGTACCTCATCTACAATTTTGAAGGATATTAAGATATTGGATATTGAGCCCCTGGTAGAAACTAATGTATAGGAAAATGTTGAGATACCGACAGATTCAGAGAGTGTAAAGGTTGCAAGTGTATAGGTTACTAATGTTGAGGACATTAGTCCTCCATATTAGAATGTATAGGTTGAGGTCACAGTTCATAAGGAGGAATCAGTAGTAATTGTTACTGCACCAAGTGGCGAAGCCACCAGTGCAAGAGAGGAAGCTATAATAGTTAACAAACCATTAGAGGAGAAGGGAAAGGAATCCGGCAGGGAACCGGTACTGAGCCCATCATTATTGTCAATCAACACCTCACAGGTTGAATAGAAAATCTTAACTGAGATGAGTTCTAATGAGCTCATGATGATGATTGCACCAAAGGTGTTGAAGGAAGGATCTATGGACAAAGGAGTCATTGATTAGTCTATCCCAGTATTGCATAGACTTGTCCCAGAGTGCAAATTTGACAAAGAAGCAAGCCCATTCGGCAAGCTTTAAATAATCACAGAGCACATTTCTAATGACTTTCAATCTTTACAGCAGATATCAAATCGACAGGCACTGGAGAGGTTTACACAGGCAAAAAGAGGAACATTTGGTCAGATGATTGAGTCAGAGAAGAAGGAGATTAATGATAAGTTGAAGGTGATTGATAATGCATTGAGGCAGTGTACTAATATTTATAGAGTATGTTGTAGCACAGGTTTACTTACAGCAGATTTAGATAAAAGGATTAAGGATACTCAGGAGAAGATTGTAGGTATGGTCAATTCTTTTGATGGTTAAAATTCTTTGACAACATCTATTGATGGTCAGATTTTGGTATTGGAAGCATAAGTTTCAGCTCTTGAGAGGGATAAAGATAAAATCACAAGAAGAGCTAGAGGTCATAGAGGATTTGTGAGTCCCCGGTTGGATTCATTAATAGTACATAAGGAGTGTATTGATTTGGTTGGTAGGCCCACAGTGGCAGAACTTAAGAATAAAGAGTCATATGCCCATATGCTTAATGGACTTGTATCTATTTTTGGCACACTCAAATCAGGTTGGGATACCTATCTAGAGCTTTTGGAGAAAGTCTATCTGGAAATTTTCAAATATATTCAGCTCTGGTAAGGTATTTTGGGACATTCTTTGTACAGTCTTTCATTCTTAATCTCAGTTTTTGGTATTTTTTTTGGCATTGATGTCAAAGGGGGAGGTATAGGTGAAAAATACATTCTTGGCATTGGGAGATATGGAGGTATGGAGTATTTTGTTCAGATCATGATCTCAGATGGATATTTAGCTCAAGGGGAGTGGTTTGGGATGAAACCAGCAGATGAAAACCATTATCATTTTTCACATGAGTGTTGCCATCATTTGACACTTCACCGGCACCGGCAAGTATCTTCACCGGTAGGAGGAATTCTTTGGTTACCGGCATTGCAGGCTGACATGACTTCATCAGGTTATCGGTATTGGAGGTCGACATCATTTTGGAAGATTTGGCATTGGCAATTGATTTTGATGTTTATGTATTTATGTTATTGAGTCGACATGCATATTCATTTTGTAATTATCTTTGTAAGCCAACATAAGGCATGAAAGATTGTAAGGGTATATAGGTCAGTTGATTAGATTATTTTTTAATGGGTAAGAGATGATGGGATGTAAGTATGTTTAAGATGTGATTAGATGTGTAAGGATATGTGAGATATGAGAGAGATCGTGTATGTGAGGACATTTATGTCAGAGGTTATTCTGGTAAGGGTTTAGGGTTTCAAATTAGAATAGATAGAGCTTAACCGGAACTATATTCAGTCATAGAAGATGTTATCTTTGCAGTTCACTCATTTCTCCGGATTGTAGTCTGGATTTTTGTGTAGTTAGTGAGACTCCTTTTGTGATGAGCAGTGTGCTCTAGGTTGTAAGCCTTCCTACAAGTGCAGGCCCCTTTATTTTGTAATATATTTTCATATCGTCAGTGTATTGATATTGTGGGTCACAAATCCCACCGTGGTTTTTCCTCTTTGAGGTTTTCCATGTATAATTCTCTATGTTATGGTATTCATTTGTGTAATTGGCTTATTGATTGTTTTACTATTTCAATTATATATGTACCGGTATACCAGTTGGTGAATGCATGTTTTAATAAGATTAAAATTGATCATTCTGGTAGAACACTAATTCACCCCCCCCCCCCCCTCAGTGTTCTTGGATTCCAACAATTTGAAGGGAAATCTGCAATGAAACTTTCATCTCTCCTTAGAGGGAAGAAAAGCTTTCCTCTTGATCTCTCCATCATTCACCCTTTTACACCATTACAAATACTTATGGTATTTCTATTATTATATTCTCTTGATACTTGGTAAATAAGTTTTATTATATTTCCTCCTACCATTAATTATTATTGGTACAATATGTATTGGGAAAATAAAATATTATATGAGGATGGGTAGGTAAGATTTATTGGTTTTTGGATTATTTTCATTGGCCGGTTTTGAGGCTTGGTTTTGAATGTAATTATTTTTAAATGGCAGCCTATGCATTTTATCGTGTTACCATCTGAAGAATTTACTCGGCTTGCTGATAATTTGGTTGAGGCTTGGAGCTTTGATTTTTGGCTTGGTTTGGTTTGCGCTTCATCAAATTTCATTTCTATCACTTCAATTTCCAAGTTGGAGGATCTTACCTTTGTATTTTATTTTCAAAATCTTGTTTGCACCACGTCTGCAGAAAGGTTGTTTTTCGGAAGCTTGGGAAATACATTTATTTTATATAGTTTGGCTTTTAATTTATTTTATGTGATTTATAATATAAGGTTTAAACTATAGATTAGGGAAAAATAAACTCTTCCTATTGGTTGTGAGTTACCGTGAATGGTCGATACTGTGGATTTTGAATTTGGTGTTGTTGGATCTCTGTTTTGTTGTTTTCTCCTTTAAATCTGAGTTTGATTTTGTCTAGAGGTCTTATATCTATGTTTATGAAATATTTGAGAGTGTTCGCTTCTTTCTTTGTGTATTTATTTTGTCGGACATTGTTGGAAGCCATTCTTTTGTGTTTTGCAATGAGAATGTGTATGGCTATTGTAGTTAGGGAATTTATATCCCATAGTCATTTATGAGTATGGAATTTGTTCTGAGAGTTTATTGGAATCTTATGTTATTTTTTGTGTCTCTGTCTGAGACTTCTTTTCTCAGAACCATGATTGTTTTAATTCGTGAATTCTTCCATTATATTCTATGGATTGATGTTTTGTTTATTTCATTGATTTCCTTAAGTTTGGGCATCTCTTTTATGTATGATTTTGGGACTTAGTTTATTGTCTGAGATTTTATGTTGAAGTCATAATGTTGGCTTTCCCATGAAGAGTTTTCTGAGTTTTCAAATGCGCTAGAGAATATATCATATGCGCTATTTGTTCTGACATATGCACTATTCAATTGATTGAATGCAGTTTTTTGTGTATCATATGTGCTACCTTATGTTTTATATGCATTTTTTTATATATCAAATGCACTAATCTGTAGGTATTTCTGTATTTTCTCAGTTTTGGGATTTTATGTTTGAAATTTTCCATTTTGTCTTGTACCAGAGGCTTATGTTGAGGTTTTTTGATGTTTTCCAGCACTGGATTTTATCTGATTTGATGTTCTACTATGATTTTATGCTCTGGTGAGTTGATAAGCCTTGTTGTAGAGGTTTTATGCTTCTCCAACATGTTGATAAGCCATGTTGTGAGGTTTATTTTATTGCTTTTTCTCCAGCGAGTTCATAAGCCTTGTTGTGGAGGATTATTTCACATTTATGGCAGATTTTGATTGCCCATGAGATGGATTTTGACTCATTTTCTCGCATTGAGGCTCTTGATTGATATTGATGGCTATGTCTTCTTATGTGTTGTTATGGATTATTTTGGATGTTGTTTGAGCCTCCTTGTTGTTATTGTTGTTTTGGGATCATGTTAGGGGGACTGGGCTTTCATGTCATTACCAGGGTCATGAGAGATAGGCTACTAAGAGGTTCCTTGTAAGGATGCTTAGAGTCTAGACCACCAGGGCACATTGGAGGTTTTCCTTATTGTAAACAAGTGATAAAATTAATAATTAATTAGATGGGTTGGGTAATTAGGATTCATCTAATCAAGATAATTAATAGTTGTGAGCCCCAAGACTTGATCCTAAGGAGTATGTTTTAGGATAAGCTTGGGAAGGCCATTGTGATGGCAAGTCAATCTCTCTTGATTCTTGTTGTTCACCAAAAGTGATAACCCAAGAACACCTGCAAATCTTTCTATGAAATGGCCAATTTCAGTCTACAAAACACATCAGGGCTTGGACAACATAACATAGGACCCTAATTGATCCTCCTGCACTTCAGGTTCTGCTAGACCTAGGGGGGGACACCCTTTTGATGCACCAAATACAACAATTACAGACACGTAACTCCATCAACATTAAGCAGATAGATCATTTCACAAGCTCAACAGGTTAGGAAACATTACAGATTGGCTAGATCTGTACAAACAATAGGATGAAACAGAGCTTGGAATGAGAAGAACACACCCCTAAACATAAAGGGAAATAGATTTGTCTTTTAAAATGTTGATCTGAAACCATCCCTAAACTTGCAAGACCAGTGCCTTGTTCATTGGGCAATAGAGTTACAAACAGAACTGCAAATATGAATCATAGATGCAAATTTGTTTTCCTTAAACAAGATATTCATGCACCAATACCTGATATTAATGCACTATTTGATTCATTCACAAATTTATCAGATCTGGAAATACATTTCATCATTTATGACTGACTATAGAATTTAAAACCTTCCTTGAAGGATACCTATAAACAGTCACACAACCTCCTTGAGATGACAAATTTCATCCTCCTTGAGGATTGAATTCATAATAATGAAAAAACATATCACAAAGACACTATCATGGGAAATTTACTCATGCCTGACACAAGTAAGACCTTCAACTAGAAAACAATTTGTCATCCTGCAATGTAGCCTCTATACCCTGAATAGATCCATAGAACTTTACAAGTTTGGGTCAAGAATTTCAGAAAATGGAAGCCATGAAAACTGGAGCCCTTCCTCACAGAATTCTGGAACCCTTACAACTGAGAAGAATGGGGAATAAAAAGAGGAGAGAAGAAAATCAAATCTGCAACTGAATTGTCAAGTGTCTCCTCTCTAACTGAATTTTGTTCCCATGGAAATTGCTTCTAAAATATCTCACATTTGTCAAAATTAACTTCATAGTCAGATTCCTCACTTCGAGAGCTTTCCAAAAATATATAACACTTTATACCTTGGCCAAAAATTGAGTCCTGGGCGAATTAATCCTCAACATGGACCCATCATTTAAATTTTTCGAATTTCTCTATAGTTTAAACTATATCATTTAATCATTTAAAATTTGATTTTTGCCTCCATATGTGCTCTGACGCCTTGCCACGTGGCGGGGTCTGATTGGCTGATGGGGTCTACTGGGCGCCACCTGAGATGACACCTCATCTTTTGCCACTTGTCGGCCACATCATCGCCACTAGGTGCTTGCTTGTATGCCACATCATTGCCACTGGGTGCCACCTCACCAGGACCCGCTCGCTGGACCGCTGACTGTACCCGCCACCTGTGTGCCACGTGGACGGCTCTCGTTCACTTTCGCTATTTCGCGGGGTCTAAACGACGTGCATCTTCCCTTCGCGAAATAGCGCGCACCGTTGATCTCTCTCGAACTTGCTAGCTCGTTAACCCGACCTTCGTCTGCAAAATTTTGCCTGTTTGCCTCGGGAAGTGTGCCTGCGTGGGGTCCACTTGGTCTTCGTCCAGTCAACTCCTCCATCTCCTCGAGAAGCGTGCTCGCACGTGGGCCCACTTTGGGCGCCCATGGGTACCTTGTGTCAAAAGCCTTTATGGCTTAGACATTATAGTATAGTGCGTTTTTGTATATAAATACTAAAATATCCCACTTCCCAGCCAATGTGGGATTAAAACATTAAGCCTGGGACTGCATTTTGAAAGTTTTCTTGGTCTTCAATGGCATTTTTCCCTTTCTTGCAAGTTTTTATATTTACCTCTTCCTCATACCACGCGAAGCCTGTTGCATATTGTTTGTTTCACCATGTTAGCAAGGGGGGAATGGCTTCATACCAGCCAATTGCCTTTATTTAAAAAAAACAAACATTTCAATGCCCTCCAGCAATCATGTCCAGCAGGGAGGAACTGATTTCATTTGTTGTGTAAACTTCTTCAAAATTACATTATGCTTCGACAACTCACCCATCACATGGATTTTGGGAAGATGGCTTTACATCATCCAATGTGCATTTGATTTGAGCTACTGCTGCCCTTCTCCAGCCATCACGTGGGAGGAGAAATATGGTTTTATAATTGCCAAATTTCATTTTCTTGAAAACCTTTGCTGGGGATGGCATTACACTTGCTATTACTTCAATGCCTTTCCAACACCGTGAGGGAGGAGAGGATGCTAGTAATTAATTTGCATTTGTTTGGTTCCCCAAAACCTCAACGCTGCCCTCACTATTATTCATTTGCTGATGTTGTAGATGCTACCAAAGGGAGAGCACATGAGGGAGGACTGCTGTAGTTTATTTACTTGAAACATTTTAATGTTGCTTACACTTTGCTTGAAGGTTTATACATGCTGCTCACTGCAGTCTACAAACTCTAATGGGCCAAGCAACAGCAAAGAGGGAATGGGGAGACCATGGGGATTTTGTTTGCTGCCCCTTTCTTTAACTTCATGCCCAGCACCTTCTGCTGCCCCCTCTCCATCACCACATGAGCATGGGAGGATGCTTGGCAAAATCACGTGGAGTGTGGGATGCCCATTTGCATTTGTTGAGGACATTCTAATGTCTTTTCAACCTCCATGTTCCTCACACATAGCAAGGAGGACATTAACAGAGTTCTGGAATTTGGAACTACACCTTGTAATTCAAATTTTGAAGTTTTTATTGCCAACCAAAGGAATACCATAAAGTTCCATAAAAACTTCTCAGTTATATGCCCACATAATGAAACGAAATCATCTCTTAATAAACCAATTTGCCAATATGCATTTGAGCTAGTATTGATATGCATTACTCGCCATGAAATAAGAACATTTCACAATAAAATTTAATGCACGGGCATGAGCCAGGTCGAGCCCCAAAGTGGGTCCGACTAAAAAAAAAAATTGTTTTCAAGCTACTGGCCTCTGGAATATCTTAGGAACCTCAAACATACCTCTGGAATCGATCGGCACCATTTTCGGATCATAAAATTGCATTTTACATCCTTCAGGCAATTACGCCACAATTTTCGCATTTAATCACGATGACGTAATTTTCAAACCTGTCAAAACACCTTTCTGGAGCTAGCCATCTGACAAGCATGTACTTTGATATACAAGGATGACATCTACCAAACGGTTTCTCAAGATGAGTCCCGAGTGAAGAGATATTAATTTCCGAAAACGGCCAACTGGCTTTGTCGACACTGCGGCCTGATGAAGTCAATGTTCTGGCAACACATGATGCCTTTCTTAAAAATACCAAACGACCTCCGTAGGCCCTCAAATTCGGAACGTAGGTACCTTTAAGTACATATTAAATCTTTGAATTCTCAGTTCGATCACCAAACTGACAGGATGCAAATGGCGCGCTCACCAAAATGGCTACATTAACTGATCTAACACTGGGAGTGCGGATAACTGAATTTGATGGCAAAATGAGCTCTTTTGAAAACCGATCAAACGGATTGGTAGAGCCTTGAAATTTGAAACGTAGCTCACCATTTATACCAACATTAGCCCGGAACAAACATTCTGACATGACGCTCACCAGAACATTTTTACACTTGTGCAAACATCACAAACTACAAACGGATTTGGCTATGAAAACGGAGCAAACGGATTCGTCAAGACTTGAAATTTTGCAAGGTAACTCACTTTTATGCATACAATTGAATCCATTTTGAATTTCTCCATGAAGATCAACAGGGCAAAAGATATAAACACCCAAAGTAGGCTACTTAATAAAATTTGCACTTGTGCCTAGAATGCACTTTCAGCTCACCCCTCAAAACGGGTACTTGATAAACTTCTCCAAACTGAATTTTGAAAGTTGCAACACACTGAATAGGCCAATGAAAGGTGTGGGACATGAATCTCGAGCCTTACCCTCTGAAAATCAACTGGCTCCATTTTACCCCCTTGCTAACTAGGCCATTCAAACTGACTTATTTGGGTGCCTTTCTGACATACTGAGCAAAATTTTGAAATAGGCCTACAAACTTTGACTCAATTTTAATCAGTACCAACAATTCTCTTAGGTTAAGATGGATCAACATGTCTATCAAGATTATGCCTTTCAGGGTAGTGCTTTTATGTTTTGGAGGATAGCATGTGATGACACTCCACTCCTACATGTGTCCTTTGTCTGATTTGTGCTTCTATCTTGATTGGATGGGATGCCTCTGGGAGTTTATATTTGTGTTTTCCTTGTGATTGGTGTATGTATATGTATTATTGCAGTGCTCGAGTTGTTGAGTCTCTTTGGTTGTTAGGTGTCAGCTTAGGTCTAAAAGTGTGTGTTGGGACCTTGCATCATCTCCTACCATGGGGGTGGTTCCTTTGGTTCCACATGGTCGGGTGGTTGATGCCTTCTTTCATTGGGATTTCTTTGTTGGTTCCTTTGTGCGTGGATGTGGACTCTTCTTTATTGTAGCTTATGGATGATCATTGTAGTAAATGGATGTAATTTATATTATGATATTTGTAATGAATTTATCATGTAAATGGTATAAATGGAATTATGTATTAGGAGAGCTATGCTCTTGATGTATAGATCATGTAATTGTTATAGTGGATGTTGCCTTAGGACTTGGCGTAAGATTTTATGATAAATAGTTAGATGTATTATGCATTTATTCTTGTGAAGAAATAGAATCATGTCATTAGATGGTTATGATGGATTTATCTTGAAATTAAGTAGATTTATGTTATTGGATTTTTGTGATGTAATTCTTATTATGGATAATTGTAATGGTTAGAAGGAATCTATGGTTAATGGATGAGTTGAAGTATTTAATGTTTAAAGGAATTCATATAAATGGAATTGTCATAATGTAGCAATTACGGTTGGTAAATGATATTATGTTTATGTAGATGGCATTTCTATTTATGTTCATGATAGTAAAGAAATAGTTAAGGGGATTAGGAATTTTGGAATTGGTATATAAAATAAACTTAAGGAAATGGATTGGGTTGCAATGAAAGTAAGCATATCATGATAGTTAGTTGCATATCATGGAAGATAGGAATTAAGTGAATTGCATCGGTAATGAATATCTTAGGTGTTGAATGGAAATGAGTATATTGTTATTGCTTATGTTGGTTATATAAGTAATGACGTTGAGATACCCTAGGGAGATGATAGTGATGTTATGTTATTTTGCTTGCTTGATTAGTTTTATGTGTTATGATTTATGTTCGTAATGATTAGATGTTAATGGATGTAATTTATATTGCATAGATGATAATATGGATTGCATTAGATTTTATTTTTTTTTTAAATTATCTCCATTAGTATGTTAGTTGCTTTATTTCTCTAGGGTATTTTGGCAGGCATTGTATGCACATAAAAATGACTATGAGCAATTAAATAAATATTTATATTTATTTAATAATTATTCTTCTATTAAATAGTTAATTTGAAAAGATTAATTTATTTAATTCATTTCATATCTTTCTATTAATTAATTTAATTGAAATATTTTATTAATTAATTTATTTATCCTTTTCTTATAATCAATTAATTAAATATCTAATATTTAATTATTCTTCAAATCAATTAATTAAATATCTAATATTTAATTATTCTTCAAATCAATCAATTAAATATCTAATATATAATGGTTATTCTTCTATCCTGTAGTCTCATTAATTAAATAATTTTTTAATTATTTAATCTCTTTTCCAACTCACATTCCATCTCCACTTCATCTTTCCTTGGCCAACTCATCCATCATGTGGCTAAATTAATTCAATAAAATTAATTAAATAAAACATTTATTAGCCACTTATCTCCAACTTCCAAAATAAACGTCCACATATATCTTAACCTTCTTCTATATTCTCTCTAACATCCCTATATCTTAGGAAGGACTTGAGTCCACTTGTCCTCTCACGCCTAAATCTTCTCCAACCATCCCTAGATTCCCTCCGTCTGCAACCCATTCAAGGTGAGATGAGTGACACTTGTCTTCTCCTTCCCCCTTTCTCTCAACCTTCACCTTTGCTCACGGCCATCCAAATTTGCAGATCTGATCATGATCGTTGATCTCAGACACATCATCTTATCCTCTCAAAAGTCTATAAAAGTAGGAGTTTGAGTTGAGAAAGAGTTAGTCTTCAAGTTAACAATTTGAGTAGAGCTTATGCATCTGTGAATTTTATCTTGAAGCAATTAGAAATTTAGCATTTCTCATTTAGCATAATCATTTAGCTTTAAATCATTTCATTGCATATCATAGTATCAGTTAACTATCAGTTATCAGTCCTTTCTTCATATGCCATCTTGGAAGCTACCAGTGCTTGTCTGAGAGCAAATCATCTGCAACCAAGAACAGTGGAGTTAGGACACAATGAGACTTAAATCATGAAGGTAATAATATGGTTTTTATTTTCATATAAATTTCATGTAGTTTCATTGGTTGAGTTTGGATTTTCTATAGCATTTCCTTTGTATTTTGTGAAACTAATATGTTGCAGGTAGTATTCTAAAGATGAAATTCAAGTCGACACATTTTGGCACCCATCGTGGGGCTGGAGCCTCGCATATATATTTCTAATATCCTATCTAGTTCTTGCAAACATAATTTTAATGGATTTGTAATCAAATTTCATGCGTGTGTGAATTCTGACATTGCTTTCATTTAATAGATTAGCACTTTTATCTCGCAGGTAGCACATGTGACATTTAGGTTAGCACTTTTGTTTGCAAATCAATGCATTTAATCCTTAGATTAGCACTTTTGTCTCTGAGGTTAACTCATTTGTCATTTTGATTAGCACTTTTGTCTGTGAATTCTCACATTTTAGTCCATAGAGCAGTGCTTTCGTATCTTAGGTTCATGCTTTTGTCCCCTAGGTCAGCACTTTTGAGGTGGAAAACAGCTCATTTGCTAGGATAGTGCCTTTATTCATAGCTAACAAACTTTTTTTGTAGGTCCGAATGTCCAAGAACTGAAAATTTCAAACTACTAACATATATGTCTGCAGGATTGTCTTAAAGAAAATTTCATGCATTTCCTCATGTAGTTAATTAGGAGTTTTATTTTGGAAAGTAGCACATCATATCTTGCTCATTTAGCTTAACTAAGGGAACAAATTGACAGCATGCAACTTGCATTTTGAGTGATTTTTTTTAAGTAGTTGCACATAGATTGTAGAAGGCTAAAATAAACTTGTGTTATCTGTACTTGATGAAGTAATAGGTAAGTATGCTCGCACCCTCATACGATGATCATAAAACTAGACCTACTCTCTTTTATGTGTAACCTTTAGAGGGTCTGCCTTCCCGAGCTTCCTTGAGGAGGCCAATGAAAGGGGAACAACCCAAGTAGAAATGGGCTAATATTGAGTCCTTCCAATCCACTCTAAATAAATCATGTTTGTGATGAAAGTCACAAACAACATGTGCTGATAAGTTCATACTGACACTCTATTTCCCCATAAACCCTATGGAGCATAACCTCTATAGGCTGGGAACCTTCTGTATTTACAGAGTTTAAAGTGTTGCATGTATGGCCACATGACCGAAAGCCTTTACTAAAAACCACTTGTACTAGTTGCCAAAATCCTTCTAATTGTTGGCGCAGGAGGTCGAACCTCTGAAGCAGCTCACACACATATGGTTCTTAGTAGACATATAAAGTTTGCCATGAGGAGTTTTCATGGAAACTGGTGCTTGGCTGCCCTAGAGAAGTGAGTGTCGAGGTGGAGCCAATGGGGTCAAGCATCTATATATCCACTTTGAATAGCGTAGCCTCGAGGGAAAACCCATGTGAGATTCAACAATTATTGTCTCAGCATGCCATAGGATTTCGTGCTTGCTTGTGCATTTTGCTTTTCAAACATTGTGTCTTTTATGTCTATAACGTGCTCAAAATGGTCAAAAATTGAAGAAAATCATCACCTAAAAATGAGCAAAAATTTAACTTGTTGGAAAAAATTGAAAAATCCTTGAAACACAGTCAGAGCAGCACTTTCAACTAAGAGAATAGCGCATTTGTCCCATAAGTTAGCACTTTTGACCAAAAGTTAGCACAGATGCTTTCTCACATCTGAGACAAAGCATATCAAACCAAAATTTCAAATTCATTATCAAAAACCCTTCTTGAGTAGAGTTGTCTTTAAACTATCACATATCTTCAAACTAGTTCGATGACTGGGTTACCAATCCAACAGGCTATTTCCAAAAGGTTTCCATAAGCATAAAACATTCAATGAGTTAGTGATTCAACAATCTTAAGTGCAAAAATCAACATCATTACCAGTTTCTCATCAAGATATATCAAATCCTCTATCACAAAACTTGATCAATCCACCTTTTGTTCATTATCTTGGATATATAGTTCCTATTTTGAACCTAAGTTATATAAAAATTAAAATTGCACTCACATTGGAATCAAGCATACTTGTAAAGTATCATATGTTTATATGATTGTAATGCTCTGTGATGTGCAATACCTACAGCTGCAACACAAAACACTCAATAGATTATTACAAGCATGGTTAGCAAATCATAAGCAAAATAAAGATAAAACCATGACAAAGCAACCTATCACCTCCTAAGAGATGCGAGTATGGATTTGCTTTCAGATCTGGATAAGCAATCCCAGTGACTTGACTACACCTAGATGGAGGATTTGAAATGATAATGATATGCAAAGATGAGATTGATTATGCTAGATTGATCCAAGAGACTAATTAAGCTAATGATATGCATGATTAAGCTATGATGATGATGCAATTAAGCTAGAAAGAGATTGATTAAGCTACATGATCCAACAATTATGCTAGAAAATTATCAAATTAAACTAAATCTAAGATGCAATTGCTTAAAACAACAATGCTCAAATGATATGCTAGATTGGATATGCCTATAGTAACAATGCATAAGATGAAAATGAGATGGGATCCTTATTGCTCCAAAATGGGGGATATTTATAGGATTTTCAAGGCCAGGGGTGAGGTGGCAGAATCAACGGTCAAGATTGAGTCTGAAGATATCAAGGGTGAAATTGGAGGAGGTTGGAGAAGAGGTTGGAGGAAGAGACACTTGTCATCTCTGTGGTAACAAGTGTCAAGGAGCTCTACTCATAAAAGGGCAAGTATCCAAGAGAGGAGACATGTGGCCAAAGTGCCATGTGTCTCAAGAAGAAAATATCCACACCATAGGAGGTTAGGATAAGGAGGTTAGGATGTGCAAGATAGGATAGGGTTAGGCAAACCCAAGGTTAGGTGGAATGGGTTAGGTTAGACGAATGGTTAGGTTAGGTGGTTAGAAGTTAGGAGGCATGTGGGTAATTTGAATTTAAAAATTCAAATAATAGGAAAAGACTAATTAATTCTCAACAACTCATAAATTGATTTGTTTTAATTAATTAGGGGATTAGAAGAATTAATTGAAGTGGGGGGAGGAGATTAATTAATTTGAATTAATTAATCAAAGGGGACTATGGAAATGAACCTATTAAATAAATCCTTAGATTTATTAATAAGTAGATGAAAGGGAGAATTTAATCAAATTACCTAATGAATTCAATTAAATTAGGAAGGGGGATTAATTAAATAATTGCTTATTTAATTAATTATCTTCAGACCATTTGTAGGTGTATACATTTTGCCCCTCTTTGAAGCGAGGTGTGATGACACGTTGATTCAAAGAATAATCTCATTTTGATGATGATATTGATTCGATAGGATGCCCCAGACATTGATTGATAAATTATGATACGATGATGCCCCCTCGGGAGATCAATTAAGATAATTGACCTTTGGAGTGTTTGGATCTTTGCGAAATTGATATCCCGATTAGAAATGATTTGATTTCTACAACTGTGGTTGATAAAAATGCGAATTCTATAATCACGGTGATGTGGTTCTTGATTATTGATAAATCTTGATTGATTAGATTGATAAGATTGAGATTCAGTCTGGTTTCAGGAATGACACCTCCTGTATAAGACAAAGATGATCAAAGCGTTTGGTTTTAGGAATGATATATCTTGTATAAGACATGATCAGAACGTCTGGTTTCAGGAAAGTTACATCCTGTATAAGACATGATAGGATTGATTTATATGTGATTGATTGATATAATTGATAAGATTGATTGGATGAACAATTGACAGTTTGTTGATATCAAGTTGTAGAAAAATTTAGATATGCTGATGTTGGTTCTGTTGAGGGCAGAGTATAAGATTTTCATTGAGTCGATAATATTTGGAGAGAGATGAGTCATCATGCTGATTCTATATATACTTATGATGATACCTTGGTGATTCCTACAATAGATTTAACCTTGGATAAAATGAGCATGCGGGATCCCATGCAAGAATGAAATGCAAGCTAAATGCAAATGAAATGCAAAGCTATGACCGGACCTGTCAATGGGTTATTGCGTTTTGTCATCATTGAGCTTTTTTAATGTGGGAAGCGAGTGCAAACATCGATGGTATAATTAAACCATGATTATCTGAGCATGATTTTCTTGGATTTTGATATGGCAAGTTAGCACAAGCTTTGAGGTATAACTGAACCAAGATGACCTGAGTGTTGCTTGCGTAAAACAGGTAGTATTAACCATTTCAATACACAAATCAGAAATGTCTTCGATGATACTCTGATGATCATGTCCTGAGAAAAAATTGCACATATTAATGATTAATTTATAGATAACAAACAAGAAAAATATCATGTTCCTTCCTTTTTCCTCATCCTAGAGTTACTCAGAAATCATGATAGCGAAAATCGAGATAGAAAAGTTGAACAAGCATGTTAAAATCATTATCTAAAAGATATCATCCATTGAAAAGTGTGTGATGTGCTTATATTGATCTTGTGATAGTTTGATCTCATGTTCAACATTGGATGTGCCTCAGTGTTCGCTTGATAAGAGTTGTCTAACTATTGTTCTTCCTATTTGATTTAGCTCAATATGATAAAAACAAATTACCCCCAGCTAGGTGTAGGATTTTGCCCCAAGCCTAGAAACAAATTCAGTATGATATACCCAATGATCCAAACCATGGAAAGAAGCCACCCGGCATGCCTGTGTATGCACAAAGGCTTTATTATGGATATGAACAATGATGAATGAATGCAAGCGAAAGGACGCGTGAACTAATAGATGGAAGAGCTAGCGGACAGATACCACTTGTTTGCCAGGTTTTCACCATCTATTTTTATTGCACTTTTTCTCATATTTGATTTTTTTGGATTTTTTGCTTTTTCACTTTTTTCAATTTTTCTGCTTTTTCACTATTTTTTATTTTTTTGCTTTTTCACTGTTTTTGGATTTTTCTGCTTTTTCACTTTTTTTTTGGATTTTTTTGCTTTTTCAGACATAAAACTTCTTCAAATGCATGCTATTGATGGGTTCCTTGAGCTGATCTCTATCCTATGTTGATGATCGATATGCTCTTGACCCAAATACTATTGTGACCATAAACGGACCTAACCAGTTTGGTTCAAACTTTCCTTTCTTTTCTCAATCTACTTGGTTGCATGGATTTTATTTTAGTACTAGTTCCCCAACTTGAAAGACTCATGGTTTGACTCTATGATTATAACTCTAGCACATTCTTTGTTGGTATACCTTTAAATGATCAAAGGCATTTTGTCTTCGTTCGTGGATGAATTCTAACTCCTGCAATCTAGATACTCGATGTTCTTCATCTGGGATAAGACCTTTTAATGATACTCGTAGAGAAGGTATCTCTACTTCTATTGGCAGTATTGCTTCTGATCCATAAACAAGAGAGAAAGGTGTGGCACCTATTGGTGTGCGGATACTAGTATGGTAGGCCCATAGAGCAAGGTTCAATTGAATATGCCAATCTCTTCCAACATCATTTACTGTCTTTTTGAGGATTTTCAAAATAGTTTTGTTTGATGTTTCTTCTTGCCCATTCCCTTGTGGATATTAGGGTGTGGAAAATTTGTGTTGGATCTTGAATTTCTCACATAGTTCTTGTACATCCTTATTCATGAACGGTCCCCCATTATCAGTGATAATGGTCACGGGTATTCCATAGCGACAGATGATGTAGTTCAAGATAAATGCAGCAATTTGTTTTCTTGTGATATTTGTGAGAGGTACTACCTCAATCCATTTTATGAAATATTCTATAGTGACAAGGATAAATTTGTGCCCATTAGATGAAGAAGGATTTATCTTTCCTATGAGATCAAGACCCCATTGACAGAAAGGCTAAGATGTTGCCAAAGCATGAAGTTCTTGTGCTTGTGCATGAATCAAATTCCCATGGATTTGACATTGTTTGCATGTTCTAGCTATCTGAAAAGAATCACATTCCATAGTTGGCCAATAATAGCCCAAGCGTGTGAGTTTTTTCGAAAGGGTAAGACCACTTGAATGAGTGCCAAAAATGTTGTTATGGACTTCATGTAAGGCCTTCTCAGATTCTTCTTATTCAAGACATCTTAAAAGAGTATCATCTAGACCTTGTTTAAATAGGGTATCCACGACAAGAGTAAAATGGGAGGATTGGCGAATAAAGTTTCTCTTTTGATTTTTTGATAAGTCAAGAGGGAGGATATTATCTTTCAATTATGTGTAAATTTGTCCATAGCGGGAGGAATCATGCCCAACAAGGTGACAGATAGTTTGGGAATCAGGACAATTATGAGAAGGGTAAAACAACTCTTCCACCAGGAGTTCATAACGCTGCTGATTTTCCTGTGTCTGAAGGAGAGAAGCAAGTGTAGCCATGGCACCTGCTGCATTGTTGTCATTCCTTGGAATGTGTTGAAAATTTATTTCTACAAAGTATTTCTTGATATCATCAACCATCTTTTTATAAGGCATTAACTTTTCATCCTTTGTTTGATAATCATCATTGATTTGATTGATGATGAGATGAGAGTCTCCAAAGACTTGAAGTTGTGTAATGTTCCATTCTATAGCCATTTTGATTCCTATAACCAAAGCTTCATATTTTGTTGTATTGTTGGTGCATGGAAAGCTTAATTTGTATGTTTTAGTCCATACAAAGATCGACACCCAAGGCTGATTGGACTACTTGAGGATTTGGCAAGTCTTTTCATTTTCCAATCTGTGGTTTTGGGCACCAACAGATTGGCGACTCTATTTGGGAGTTGTCACATGAAGTTTTCAGAATCTTTGGTAGTTTGTTTTAGACTCTACTAGAGGAGAGATCATAGAAGATCAGTTAAGTTGGTAATATTTCCTCTTAGGAGGTGGCAACTCTACATTTTAATATATGAATAATTATTGGTATGTTGAGAAAATAAGAGAAACCCTAGGAATTTGTCCATAAGATTTATGCAGGGGAGGAGGTTTCTGCACAAGGGACAAGAATATTTTGTTCAGTTGAGTCCCAAGAAAAGGAACAAAGAGAAGAAATCAAACATGGTGTTTGAAGGATATAAGAGATTTCCGAGTAGGGAGGAAGATTCTTCATCTTCTAGCAAATCTGAAAATAGGGAGGAAAATCCTTTGTAAAAAATAAGTACAAAAGATGATAGACATAGTCATGATGAGATCTTGACTGAGGAGGACAAGCAACTAGATGAAATCATACTTAAAATGGCCGATTTAAATGGAGATGAATCCAAGATGGTGAAGGCTCTTAAGAGACAACCAGATTGGGTGTTGCAAAAACTAGGAATAAACAGAGATACAATTCAAAGCCCTAGGCCAAAAGAAATAGAAGACAAAAGTAAAGGTGAAGGAAATAGGCCAGCAATTCCTAAATATATTCCCCCTCATATGAGAAGAATAGAGCAGTCTTTTGTAACATGATAACCCATTATTAAATGGAACTAGAAGATGGAGGGATGTGCATAGGGATCAAAGTGAAGAAAGGTAGGAGGATGGAAGAAGGAATGGAAATGGGGGAAATGATGGGAACTGGAATAACAAAAATAGGGGTAACCATATAGGAAGTAATGTGTATGACATCAATCAAAGTAATGGACATAATAGAGGTAACAATGGCAATTATGGAAATGGAAATGGTGGAGATAGGAACAACAATAATGGCAATGGAGGTAATAATGGCAACAATGGTGGATTCAATAGAGGAAGTATGAACAATCAAGGGAACCATCATGTTGGCAGATGGCCTATGATCATTGAAAGATACAGACAGTTGTATCTCACTGTCATTGTTGGTTATCCAAATCAAATCACTAGTGATTTAAGATCAGCAATCCCCAAATTCTCAGGAAATGGAACAGATTCAGTAGAACAACATACAGTTAATGTAAAAAATATCATTGTATAATTCGAGTTTCCTCATGAGGATGTATTCATGAAGTTGTTTGTTCAATCTTTGACAAAAGATGCAGGGGAATGGTATAGGAACCTTCCTGATGGATGTATCGGCAGTTGGGATGAGTTTGTAACATTATTCTTGGAAGAATTTGGAGATCACAATGATCCTTCATTTGCATCCCATGAATTAACAAGTACAAAGAAAAATCAGAATGAATCAGTTGCTGAGTTTAATAAAAGATTTAATAAAGTATTAAATAGAATATCCAGAGATGCCAGACCTGTTGATTCTTTTTTGATTAATTTTTATTTGAGTTCTTTTGAAAGCAAAACCCATTATGAGACTTTGTCTCATAGACCTCATATTCTACAACAAGCATTCAAGATTGTTGCTACTATTGAGAACAATAGGAAGGTTGGTGGGAAAATTGCTAAAAGAGATGATCCAAAGTTATACAATCCTAGGGTTCCCAAGAAACATGACCTTACTCAGATCATGGACATGCTTAAGGACATAAAAGGTAAACAAAATATTAATGAAAAGCCACCATACAGAAATAATAAGAAAATGAATTTCAATAGGCTCAGACTCCATGATATGCCTTATAACACCAACTGGAAAGATGGGAAGCCAGTAAAACCAAATCCAAGTAAAGAAACTCCAGATCCACTGAAGAGAGCAAATAACTTTGTGGGAGATTTTCCATGGTGTGAGATCTGTAACCTTCCCCATGATGAAAATCAATGCATGATTGCACAGGGTCTGACAGAGGATTGGCATCAAGAAGAGGAATGTGAGCCTACAGTTAATGTTTTGTCATCAGATCCTATGTGGGGTAGAGATGAGGATTCATCTAAGGAAGAGAAACATTCAGATATGCAAAGGATGAGAAACCATCAACAGTATAGCATACAAAAGGTTTTTTCTGATGATGATGAAGATACCCCTACCTTGAGAAAATTGTTTCAAGAGGAAGCAGTGCCTTCTTTGAGAAACTTGAAAGAAGAGGAGAAGAGAGCATTCACAGTGGTTTTTGTTGCATAGGCCAAGAGTAATTACCAGCTGAGAAGCAGAACAGTGAATCCTGAACAAGGGAGGCCTGTAGGAATATTCGCAAAAGTCTCAAAACAAAGTGTGAACAAGGAGGCAAATGACAAGAAAGGAAAAGAGGGTCCAAGTGAATCGGCAAAGTAGATTGATGCTCTGAAGTTGGTCAAGCCTATGGAGAAGAAACAAATTTGTAAGCCTCTTTCAAACTGTGGAACTTTTATGTCTCAAGCGTTGTCTTGGGTAAAAATTTCTATGCCTTTTCTTGAAGTGATGAAATTTCCAGATTACAAGAATGAGACTTTGAAAATCATATCAAATGTGGGTGATGCCAATAAAGAAAATCCAAAATCAAAATAAGATCCTCCTTTGGTATATTTAGGCACGTCCATTACCAAAAACTTTGCACAAGTGGATCCTTTTTATTTAACACTACTTATAAACAATAAGATGGTAAAAAATTGCATGATAGACTCAGGAGCAGTAGTAAATATTATGCCAGAGGATGTCATGAGAGAGCTGGGAATGAAGGTAGATACTCCTTATGGAAAATGTTATGCAATAGATAATAGGTCAGTCCTAATGGTTGGGATCATGAAGGATATTGAGTTCAGGTTTCCAGCTTGTCCAGACACTACTTATAAAATAGATGTAACAGTTGTACAAGTGCTTGCGAATTATGGAATGTTGCTATCCAGACAGTGGTCAAAATTGGTAGGTGGATATGTGAAATTAGATCTATCATATGCTACCATCCCGGTCAAAGGAGAAGAGGTAAGAATCAACAGAGAACCAAGATCTCCCTACCTCATAGAGGAAGTTGATCTGGATCAAGTAACTTGCTTTTGCCATTCTGACATGGACAACTTTTAGGTAAGTATTTCTAAACCTTTAGAAGTTGAAAAAATTGCAAAGGTTGTTAAACACAATGAAAGTTTAATTTGGAAATTGTATTTTGATGGTGCCTACAGTAAGGATGGAAATGGAGCAGGAGTTGTGTTTATTTCACCTAATGGAAAATCTTTTAAATACTCTTTCTCATTGGCTTTTTAATGTACTAATAATATTGTTGAATATGAAGCTCTCTTATTAGGACTTAAATTAGCAAACAGGCATGGCATTAAGTTACTAACAGTTTATGGTGATTCAGAATTAGTTG
Source organism: Cryptomeria japonica (assembly GCF_030272615.1). Classification (NCBI taxonomy): domain Eukaryota; kingdom Viridiplantae; phylum Streptophyta; class Pinopsida; order Cupressales; family Cupressaceae; genus Cryptomeria; species Cryptomeria japonica. Next base: position 444,925,025 of record NC_081407.1, on the reverse strand, counting down.
TTTCACAAGTTAGAGGCAAATTTGCTGCAAAAAATACAAAATTAAAAATTTATAGGAATGAGGTTTGGGATTAAATTGAGACTTTTTTATGCTTTTTCCATTAATTGGACTGAAAGGTCCAATAATATTTTGGCGGACTTTATGGCTAACCTGGCAGTTAAACATAATGATATCCCTTTTGATGATATTACACAAGTTGAAATTAAAACAAGACCATATGTTCCTAATAATGTTAAGAGTTGGCAAGTGTTTGATGATGACAAGGATCTGCTAAGATTTCTCTTTTGTGAAGATCAGTATGTAGACCAACAGATTGATTGGAATGGACTTGTAGAAGATAAGGGTAGCACAAAACAGTACTTGGGCAGGAGGTGTTGCAGTTGAAGACAAATAAAATACCAAAGGGATTGGTAGAGCTAGAAAGAATTTTTGATGATAAAGACATGACTAGTTTTAGACCTAGTTTAGGAGGGTGTGAAGGTGTTGAAAAATTAAACTTGGGAAGTGAGAGCAATCCAAGAGAAGTGTATATTGGAAAAAAGCTCACACCAAAGATTAGAACAGCATTGATAAATTTATTGAGGAAGTATAGGCATCTCTTTGCCTGGTCATATGATGACCTTAAAGCATACAGAACAGACCTTTTTCAGCATGAGGTACCATTAAAACCGGATGCTAAACCTTTCAGGCAAAAGAAAAGGCCTATAAACCCTACCTTGGCTCCTAAGATGAAGGAGGAGTTAATGAAAATGAGAAATGCAGGGATTATTGAACCTATAAGGCACTCAACATGGGTGTCAAACTTAGTACCGGTATGAAAGAAAAATGGTGATATTAGGTTATGTGTAGATTTCAAAAATTTAAATGTTTCATCTTTGAAGGATAACTATGCTTTTCCTAACATGGAAGCTCTGTTGCATAAGGTTACAGGAAATGAATTGTTTTCTATGATGGATGGGTTTTCAGGCTATAACCATATTAAGGTCAAGGAGTCAGAGAAATACAAGACAACCTTTACTACACCATGGGGGACTTATGTGTATGTAAGGATGCCTTTCAGGTTAAGAAATGCAGGAGCTACATTTCAAAGGGCTATGGATGTAGCCTTTGAAAGGTTAATTGATCATATTTTAGTAGTGTACCAAGATGATATGACTGTTTATTCTAAAAATGCAAAAAACCATTGTAACGACTTAGATAAAAATTATTAGAGAATTAGAATATGGCATATCTTTGAATCCTAAAAAATGTCACTTTGGGGTTACTAAAGGAAAGTTGTTAGGCCATATTATTTCAAAAGGTGGTGTAAGAATTGATCCAAAAAGGATTGCTGATATTGATAAAATTCAAATCCCAAAAACATTTAAAGCAATTCAATCTTTTTTCGATCAGATTAACTTTGTAAGAAGATTTGTTTAAAACTTCTCTGAAATCATAAAGCCTATTGCTAAAATGTTGAAAAAGGGTGCTGAAATAAAATGGACTAATGAGGCTCTTGAAGCTTTTGTAAATATCAAAAGATCCATCAAATAAGCCCCCATATTAAAATCACCTGATTTCTCTAAACCTTTCCAAGTGTTTTCATTTGCTTCATTCCATACTATTGTTGTTGTCATGTTACAAAAGAATGACGAAGGTCATGAACAGCCAATGGCATTTTTTAACAAAACATTGCAAGCATCCAAATTGAATTATGATTTAAATGAAAAACAAGCTTATGCTCTTGTGAAAACTATGAAATCTTTTAGACCTTATCTAGTTGGTGCCCCTGTCATTGCTTACGTACCAAATGTTGTTAAAGACATCTTCAAACAATCAGAAACTACTAGGAGGAGATGTAGATGGATAAATCAAATCCAAGAATTCAATATTGATCTACAAATCACAAAGTTGGTAAGGGGTCAAGGTTTGGCAAAGTTAATGGCAGAATCCAATTTTGAAGCAGCACAGGAAATCGGGTAGAGTTTAAAAATGTACAAATTAGCATTGAGAGATGTCCTTGGTATACAAATATTGTATATTACTTAAGATACATGAAATATCCAGATAGTTTAAATGATAGTCGGAAGAGGACTTTAAAGCTTCAAACGTCTAAGTATGTGTTACTTAATGGAGATCTATACTGGAAAAATAGAGATGGTATTCTTTTATTGTGTCTAGATGAGTGTCAAGCATCTGTTGTTTTGAGAGACTTACATGAAGGCGTATGTGGAGGCCATTTCTCAGCTAAAACTATTGCTCATAAAATTCTAAATTTTGGTTATTATTGGCCCTAAATTTTCAGAGATAGTCATACTTATATCAGAAAATGTGAAGCATGTCAAAAGTTCTCAGGAAAACTTAAGTATAATGGAGCTACTCCTCTAAGACCCATGCATTCAGAGGAACCATTCTAGATGTGGGGTATTGACTTCATAGGGGAAATAGTAAACAAATCTAGTGGTGGGAATAAATGGATTTTGGTGGCTACTAACTATTTTACTAAGTGGGTTGAAGCCATTCCTACAAGATAGGCTACCAGCAAAGTTGTGATAAAGTTTCTTTTGGAAAACATTCTTACTAGATTTGGGTTACCTCAGAAAATTGTGGTAGATAATGGGACGTGTTTCAAATCCAATGAGCTCTTTGATTTCTTTGAAAACTATGGCATCACTTTGTCCTATTCATCACCTTACCATCCTGAAGGAAATGGGCAAGCAGAATCCAGCAATAAAAACTTGTTGAATATTATCAAAATGATGTTGGGTGATAATAAAAGAGCTTGGGATTCGAAATTGATATTAGCAGTATGGCCTGATAGAGTGATAGTCAAGAAGTCCATAGGATTTGCTCCATATGAGCTTGTGTATGGCAAAGAAGGAAGATTACCTTTGAGTAATTTGCTCCCAGTTTATAGATTTGTTACAGAGGCATTTTCAGAAGAAGTAAACTTTATGGGTGATAGATTGATGTCTTTGGCTGAGTTGGATGAATGTAGAAAAGAGGCTCAAGAAAGAAATATTTAGAGGCAACAAATGGTTGATGCTTTATATGATAAAAGGTCCTGTGAAAGAACTTTTGAGGAGGGAGAATGGGTACTAAAATGGAATGCCAAAGACCAAGACAAAGGAAAACATGGAAAATTTGATGCACTCTGGCTAGGACCTTATATCATTTTTGCAAAAGGTGGAGAAAGATCATATTACTTGCAGGATACTGATGGAGAAGTGCTAGAATTTCCAGTTCATGCTCAATATCTCAAACATTTCTTCTCTTGATGATCAGGGAGTATTTCTTGTATTATAGTAATATAGTTTTTTCTCTTATTTTCTGTTGTATGTTTTCAATTTTTATTTTGGTCTACTTTCCAGAGATAACTAGGATCTTGCTATGTCCTTAAAGAGAACATACATCCCTAGAAAGAGCCACTATTAGCACATATTTTTACAAAGTACTTTGTGTTATAGATAGATGCCCTTTTTTCTTATCATTCGAGCATTTACTGCGGGTGTTTTATATGCAGGAGCATGTTGGGACCTATAAAAATCATGCTAAATTTGGTGACCCAATGAAGCCTTGCTTTATGAATTTCTCTTCGTGGCTTTGTTTTATGGTAAGGCAAGCACATTATTGTAATTCTCTTTGAACTTGAACCCTTGAACCTTTTTGGTTCAAGGTTCACGGTTCAAAATGTCCCTTTCTTTTTATCCAAGGTCTTTGCTCGTTGTCTTTTTCCACTTATGTGGAAGGGTCTATGCGTCGTCAAGAGGGGCCCCTTTTAAGTCTAGGCCTAGGCAGGTTCTGATAAATTTTAATTCTACCTACGTCTTATATCTTTTCCTATGTATCTATCGAGTTTCCTAAAGATTGAGCAGGTTCCTATTGATCTCACGGTTGATGTTATACCACAACCCAAAAGTGCTCGATGGTTATTCACCGCGACATGGCGACTAAGTGGTGGGACCCGTGAGAAAGGTGCAGAGTGTAGTGAGTCCAAGAAGATCGGAAGTCAAGTTTTCAAACTATCCCGATGACCTGATGGAAAGGGCTAAGGCAAACCATTTATCCCACATTGGCCGCAGGGAGGAGCATTTCAATATTTATGTGGAAGGCTGCATATATCCTAAGTGTCAAAGTTTTCAGGCTTTTGGCAAGTGGTCGATCAAGTAGGTGGTGGGCCCCTCGCATGCACATGTGTCTCAAAGCGGCCTAATTTTGCAGAAAAAGGGGAAATTAAACAGCGAGCGGGTTGAATGCAGAGCCACGGCCATCGCTATACCGCCATGCAAAGGTGATCGACTGTTAATGGCCGCGACTTGGTGATTGATGAGGTGGCAGACAAGTGGCAGACACGTGGTGACACCGTGGCATAGGATATAGCTGCTCAGAGGGACTAAGGGTCAAGCAGTTAAAGAAAGATCAACAGTGATCAAGATGGATCCAAGGGTTGTCGCAACGTAAAAATGCTCACCAGATATTGCCTGCAACTTGGCGACAAACCACTAGCGGTGAATCATGGCTGGCAGTTAATGCAAGCGGTTAAGGCAGGTGGTTCATTTCGGCGGTTAGTGTAGGTCGTGCTAAGGTGTTAGAGTGGAGAGCCTAGAATGAATACCCTCGCGACAGGTGGTGCTCAGTTGTAAACTCTAGAGCCAATCAAAAGGTACCACGTGGCAAAACAGATGGTAGATGAATGTCGAGCAGACCTTGGTTTCGATAGATCTCAAAGTGGACTCACTGAAGGCATCAGTTTCATCGAAATGAAGGGTTTCGATGAAACTAAGGTGTCAATGAGATGTGAAAGCAGTTCACCGAATGCTCGGTTCCATCGAAGAAACATCAATTGGTTCCATCGAAAAGTGAAGGCATCAATGAAACTGTGGTTTCGATGAGACAAAATTATGGCTAGTTGAAGAGGCAGTTTGGCTAAAAGGTTGATGCCGAACAAACCAAAGGAAGTGGTGGGTCCGGTGGAGATGACTTGGCGGTCCAAGTGGGTCAGGTGGCAAATGAGAGGTTGACAAGTGGTAGGCTTGAATGGACAGGTGGATTCCAAGAAGATCTCAGAGCGAATCCAAAGATGCCAAGTGGTGACACCGTGGCATAGGCGAGAGCCATTCAGAGAAGCTAAAGTCCTGGTGGGTTAAGGAGATCTGACGGTCGGGCAAGATGATCCAACAGTCGTCGCCATGTCACGATGCGAAAGTGATCTCCAAATATCTCATGCGACTTGGTGACAAACCACATGCGCTAAAAGGAAAGTGGCCCAGGCGTTAAGGATCGAGCAGCTTGAGGGAAGATCTACGGCCATCGCTATACTGCCATGTGAAGATGCCTGATGGTTATCACCTATGACATAGCGACTGACCAGGTGATAGTTGAGGTGGCAGTCCAAGTGGGTGCAGGGCAAGGAGTATTAGAAGAATCAAGGTGGGCCCAAGTCTAGTGGCAAGTCCAAGGTGGCAGGTAGATGGGTCCAAGGGGAAGTCAGGATGTGACATGTGTCAGGCCCGCCAGAAGAGAAAGTGATAGAGGGAGCTTCTCAGGCGAGGTAAAGGTCAAACATGTCAAGGAAAATCAATGGTAGTCCAAGGAAGATCTATGGCTGTCACCAAGTCGTAATGGAAAGATGTTCGATGGCTAAAAGCCGTGACTTGGCGACCAAGTGGTGGGGCCTGATTAAAAAGAACAAGCAGCGACAAGGTAGAAACAAAGAGCTTCATTCCGGCGGTGAACCTAGGCGATGCTGAGGTGGCAAGATAAGGGCCCCGGAATAAATCAGAAGGTGCCACATGGCAAAGATACATGGCAGATGTTTGCATGGGAATTTCAAAGATTTAAATATAATTTCTGACTGTGGTGGAATGGTAGAAAATTAAACGACCGACCTATAGAGGGATTGATGATTGAAGGATTATTTTTTGCCCGATATATAAGTGGTATATATCGTTGGAAAGCCCTCGATTTGAGAAATCTGATTTTGTAGTCAAGTGTAACCCATGGCATGTATTAATGGGGTAGTTGCCTCAGGTACTCATATTGGATTTTTCAGTCAGAGAGATTGGATGTTCTGCAGGCCAAGTTGTGTGAATCAGTTATTGTTGAAGGATAGGGTAGTTGCTATTGTCAGAGAATGAAATATGATTTTGTCCTCCCTGCCTTCTTATTCAAGAGTCTTCTCATTTTGTAAGAGTTACAGATTTTTGTGAGCAAGGCTCCATAATCTCAGTTTCCATTTTCTGAGTTTTTCCAAAAATTTGTACAGTGAATGTTCCTTTTCAAGCAATAGAGTATCTTCTTGTTGTAGATGTTTTCTATTGCAGGTCACATATATGTAAGGCATATATACAGTTTATTGGTTTGTCTCTAGGCCTTTACTTATTTTCAATGTATCCAGTCTTCAAGGGAGTTTGGGTTTGTCCTCTCATAGTGGGAGTGTAATGGGTGTTCTTAGGTACTCTTCAAGGAAGAGTTTAAATTCTATGAGCAATCATTTTGAATTCAGGATAATGTCTGGATATGTATGATCCTTTGTTTGAGTTTAGAATGTATTAATGTCAGGCATTAATACAGGGATAATCTTTTTCAATAAATTGGATTTGTAATAGAAGTTTCCATTTATAGTTTGATGTATGAATCCATGTCCTTGGATAAGGCACTGGTCTTGCAAATTCTGGGTATTCTCAGAGATTTTAGAATATCAAGTATCCATTTGCTTTCATGTTTGTAGTTTTAGATGTTCCATCTATCTCATGCTCCAATCTTGTTGAGATGTCAATGTAAATCTAGCCCATCTGCAGTAACATCCTTGTTGTTGAGCCCAATGAGATTTATCTGCTTTTGTTGATGTCATATGTCTATCATTGGTTGTATTTTATGCATCAAACGGTGTCCCCCCCAGGTCTAATAGAACCTGAAGTGTAGGAGGATCGCTAGGATCCTATGTTATGTTGTCCAAGCCCTAAAGCATTTCATTGATTGAGATTGGCTATTTCATAGATAGTTTGTAGGTGAATTTGGGTGTCTCTTTTTGAGACCAACAAAGCATACTGAAGAAAATGGAGTTGTCCAAAGATTAACTAGCATCGCCAAGACTCCCAAACCTACGCATATAGAATGGTGGAAAAGTCTTTGGAAACTTTCAAGTGTGTTGCGCTAGCAGAGGGAAAGCCTTTATCCCACATTGTTTGTGGGATAAGCTCGTTTAACGTTTAAACCTGAGGCGATTCAATTATAACTATCGAAAGACAAAAGGCTTTTGGCATAAAGAAGGCTGAAGCCTGTGGACCCCATGCGCGTGTGTATCCCAAGGAAACCAAAGTTTTACAATAGACTGGCAAGGGTGGAGGCTAAAGCTTGAGCAAGTTTGACTGATCGGACAGTGATCACAAAGGATAGAGATGCACACTGGTTTAAACCCGCGACTTGGCGACTAAGCACGTGCGAAAAAAGGGAGGTTATCAAGCACGCAAGTTTGAAGTGGATCGACGGTTGTCGCTATACTGCAAGATGGAGTTGCATGACCTATATCCCCCGCGACATAGCGACTACCAAGGTGGCAGATGAGGTGTCATCCCGGTAGATCTGCAAGCGAATCAAGATGTGCCATGTGGTGGAGCATAGAAGAAGAACCCAGGTCCAGTGGCGGATGAAATGGCAAGACAGATGGTGTCCATTTGAAGTCGAGGTGGATCCACGAGCAAACCAAAAAGTGACATGTGGCATGGATAGACAAAGAAAAGAGAGAGCCACTCAAGTAGGGTTAAAGGTTGAGCAGATGAGGAAGATCAGACAGTCAGACGAATCAATCCAATGGTGGTCGCTATACCGCGATTGGAAGGTGCTCGATGTGTATTCATCGCAACTTGGCGACTAACCATAGCAACAAGCGGTAGAACAAGGCAGTTAAGGCAAACAGTTGAAGTGAAATAGTCTGGCAGTGTTGAGCTTATCGAACATACTTAGGTTGTGATGGATCTCAAAACAGACTCACCAAAAGCCGCAGTTTCATCGACATGAGGTTCATCGAAGAAATCAGCAACAGTCTCATCAAAAACAAAAGGTATCGATGAAATTAAAGAATTGATAAAACATGCAAGCAGTTCACCGAAGGAGGAAGTTTGGCTGAAAGATAAAGGGCGATCCGCCAGTGAACCAGAAGAGGATACGTGGCACGAATGGATGCACAGCAAAAGGGAAAATTCCTGAAAATAATAAAAGGGAAGTACATTCTCTGCTTTACGTTATTTGAAAGTGCATTAAAGATAAAATTTATTTATATTTGAATGAATACCTTGAGTATATATTTTAGGGTAAGGTATTATTTTATATGAATGGATGCTATGTTTGCAAAATATTGAAGGGAAATACTTTGGTTTTATTGGACTATTTTAAACAAGTATTTATACAAAGATATTTGACTTTTCAAGATCTAAGGTGGAGTATATTTAATTTTCAAATCAAGGAATTTGATTGGCTCATCTTTGTGTGCAGAAAATAATGAGAAGATAATGAATACTTGCCAAGGAATTTTATCAAGGCAGAGAATAGAAGACATATTCTTAAAGCATCATTTAGTATTTTAAGGCTTCTCATTTGTAATTTTTATTAAACCAAAGGGTGTGTCCTTTAGAGGGAAACTATTTGTAACTCTCATTTGTATGAGAGGGTGTGTCCTTTTATATATGTCTTTTGATTCACATACTTATAGGGAGTCATTTTTTATGTTAAAAAAAGGGAGGTCAGAAGAACAACATAATGATGTAGGGATTGAATATCATTTTGTATCAAAGAAGTCTATAGGAAGAAGAAGTATCATTTTGTGCAAACAGTCTGTAATTAAGTATTTACAAGTGCAGCTTATGTATGCAATTATTTCCTGAAGATTAATATACAAGAATCATTGTCTCTTTCTCCAAATATTGTGTACACTTTTGTGTTGATGAGTTATTTTTGTCCTCTTGATAAATCTGTTTATAGATTTGCTATGATGTGAATCACATACTATTGCATTAAGTGAAAGATTGAGTTCTTATTGTTTGTGTAACGCATACTGAACCTTCATAGTTGATGAGAAATTGTCTCTTGAGTTGATAAGATATTTTGTCCACATAGTGTCATATATATCCCCAGATAGAGGCATTAGTCTCTTATTGATCTTTTAAGGTTTTGATCTATATGCATTCAAGGTCCTTGATAGAGAAACATTCTTCCCAAATCCTATATGAACTAATCTATGTAGATTTTATTTAAGTCCTGGAAGCAATCTCATTTTCAATATACATTCACAATCATTTCTTTTCAAAGCATTCAATTAAAGCACATAATAAAGCATAGTTGCAAAACAATAAATTGCTAGTTGTGTAAACTTGCTAAAAGGTTTAAATCCACTATAAATAACCTCTTTTGTGCTTGAGACGAAAAGGCACACCCACCTAGGTTCAGTGGAGCCTAAAGTGCAGAGGGATTTGGTCTTCAACCATTCATGTTCATTGGCCAAGGCTGATTGGACTACTTGAGGATTTGGCAAGTCTTTTGGTTTTCCAATCTGTGGTTTTGGGCACCAATAGATTGGCGACTCTGTTGGGGAGTTGTCACAGGAAGTTTTCAGAATCTTTGGTAGTTTGTTTTAGACTCTACTAGAGGAGAGATCCCAAAAGATCAGTTAAGTTGGTAATATTTCCTCTTAGGAGGTGGTGACTCTACATTTTAATACATGAATAATAATTGGTATGTTGAGAAAATAAGAGAAACCCCTAGGAATTTGTCCATCAGATTTATGTAGGGGAGGAGGTCTCTGCACAAGGGACAAGAAGATTTTGTTCAGTTGAGTCCCAAGAAAAGGAACAAAGAGAAGAAATCAAACATGGCATTTGAAGGATATAAGAGATTTCCTAGTAGGGAGGAAGATTCTTCATCTGCTGGCAAATCTGAAAATAGGGAGGAAAATCCTTTCTATAAAATAAGTACAAAAGATAATAGACATAGTCATGATGAGATCTTGACTGAGGAGGACAAGTAACTAGATGAAATCATACTTAAAATGCTAGAGAGGAAGGGTTTAAACTTGCTAAAAGGTTTAAATCCACTATAAATAACCTCTTTTGTGCTTGAGAGGAAAAGGCACACCCACCTAGGTTCAGTGGAGCCTAAAGTACAGAGGGATTTGGTCTTTGACCATCCTTGTTCGTTGGCCAAGGCTGAATGGACTACTTGAGGATTTGGCAAGTCTTTTGGTTTTCCAATATGTGGTTTTGGGCACCAACATGGGTAATTTGAATTTAAAAATTCAAATAATAGGAAAAGACTAATTAATTCTCAACAACTCATAAATTGGTTTTTTTTAATTAATTAGGGGATTAGAAGAATTAATTGAAGTGAGGGGAGGAGATTAATTAATTTGAATTAATTAATCAAAGGGGACTATGGAAATGAACCTATTAAATAAATCCTTAGATTTATTAATAAGTAGATGAAAGGGAGAATTTAATCAAATTGCCTAATGAATTCAATTAAATTAGGAAGGGGGATTAATTAAATAATTGCTTATTTAATTAATTATCTTCAGCCCATTTTTGAATGTATACAACGACTTTTAAATATTGCCTTAAGAAAAGAAAGCCCGGTTATAAAGCTACACAGAAGAGGATAAGATTCTTGTATATCAATCACAAGATCTTGTTAAAACATAGGACATTCCTACACCGTTTTCTTCACTATTTACGTGGCTGCAAGACAGAATTTGATGGAGAGATTTTGCAAGGATGTGCTTTTCAACAAAGAGATGCTTTATCACAACAAACCAACAACAGTGGTAAAATCAACAAATCATACCTTCCTAAACCAATAATCACCTATTGAGTTGTTTTTCGAAGGTCAAAACTTCAAAAAAAAATTGAAGCAATCACATGCCTATTTTGACTAGAGCTCAATACGAGCAATTGAGAAAACAACAAAAATAAATGGAAGAAGATAATTCAATGTTCCAAAATTTTGAATATACGGCTGTTGATGAAGAAGCAGTCAATAACACCATTAGAGATCTTGAGCAAGATTTCAAATTTGATAGACTAATAGAAAAGTTATTAGCAAAACAAAAAGAAAAATATCTTTTGATGTTGGCAAAATCAGGGGTCAAATTGCCACAAGACTTTAACATAGAAGGCTTGAAACAAGATGCAGAGACGAGTGATAATCAAAACACAGATGATCCAAATAATGAGGATATAAATAAAGAAAGCCATGGGGAAACAAGGGGAGATAAAACAAAAAGAGACCATGATGATCCAAGAAGAGAGCGTAGTGGTAGAAGAACTTATGAAGACACAAGGAGAATTCGCCTGGATAATCCCTTGTTAAATCTCACTCAAAAAATACAAGATATGCAGAATGGAAAGAGTTCCAAGAAGTATTCATTGGAAGATATCTTCTCGTATCCTTTTGACAAAAGTTTAAATATGATACCATTTCCACAGCATTTGGAAATCCATAAATATGATAAATACGATGGGAAATCTGATCCTCAAGATCACATTAGGGAATTTTGTACCATGAGTATGGAATTTGCACATGATGAAACTTACCTAATGTGTTTGTTCTCTAGAATTTTAAATAGACAATCGATGGAATGGTTCTCAAGACTACCATCTGGAATCAAATCTTTTGAAGAACTTTTGAATAAATTTATTTCACAATACTCCTACAATGTAAGAAATGAGATAACAATGTTGGATTTATGCAATGTTAAGAAAAAGAATGGTGAATCTTTCATGATTTTATTACAATGATGGAAATGAATGTTTAATAGGTATCCAAGAGATGTACCTGATCAAGAGAAAATGGACATATTCATTGATAATCTTATCAATGAAATGAGTTATCATCTAAAAATGCAATTTCCTCCTTTTACCAAGATGATTGAAAATGATCTAAAAATAGAAGACTCAATGGTAAAGAAAGGAGAGCTAAAGCTTTAAAATAATTCCTACAACAACAATAACAATGAAAAACCTAAATTCTAGTCAAAGAATAGGAATGTCATCAATGGAGGAAATGACAACAATAATACTACAAAACAACAACCAATCTTTAATCTATCAAGTCAAATCCCAAACAATAACAATCAAGAAAATAATAAATCCAAGTCTTTCTTCTCCAATCCTCGCAAGAAATTCACAAACATTGGAGAACCCTTGGAATCAGCTTTGAAAACTCTTCTTGTGAATAAACTAATTACTTTACCAGAAGCAAGAACTTATGAACCACAACTCAAACCTAATTGGTGGAATGACAATCATTTTTGAAATTACCATTGAAATAAAGGACACCAAACTAATGATTGTCAAAGATTGATGCACCGTATCCAAGATTTAATTGATAATGGAACTATCACAGTGGATAGTCATAAGACAAACAAATCACATCTAGCCTTCAAGACTCCGCTTCCAAATTATGAAAAAGGTGAACAATCTAAATCAAAATATGACAAAGGCAAAGCCAAAGTGAACTACACTTATACGTATGATGATGTGATAAATGTCATCATCGTTAAAGATAACACACCTTCAGAACCAATCAAAGTCATTACAAGAAGAAAAGCAGAGGTTACATTTTCAGGTATAACAAATGAATCAACATCCACTTCATGATAATATAACTTAGTAGAACAATTGCAAAGAATACCTACTCAAATATCAATTTTAGAGCTTCTCAAGGTTTCACCTATGCATAAGGAAAATTTGGAAAAATCTCTAACGGAAACAACAGCTTCAAAAGACCTGGATGTAGATCAGTTCCAAAACATGGTGGGACACCTCATAGCTCCTCATTGCTTATCATTTTCTGAAAATGATGATGCATCTTTGCAATATCCTCACAATGCTCCCTTACATGGTGAAGTCACCATTCACAAAACTTGTGTGAAACGCATACTCATAGATGATGGAGTTGGCTTAAACATTTATGCATTAACTTTAATAAAGGATTTGGGATATTTAGAAAATATAGTAGATCCAAAAAAGAAAATAATCATTAAGGCTTATGATGAAGGAGAACATTCTTCTAAAGGAATTGTGGTGTTACTAATCAAAATAGGACATGTGGAAAGGAATACATTATGCAAGGTTTTAGATTTGAATCTATCTTATAACATTCTTTTGGGAAGACCATGGACTCACAACATGCAAGCAGTTCCTTCTACATATCACCAATGTGTAAAGTTTCCCCATGAGGGACAAGAAGTCACTATAATTGTAGACTCCAGCCAATATTGCAATAATCTGAAGCCAACACAGGATACAAGACTCCCACATAATAGAGAATTTGTTTATCCCATAAAATAAATTCAAGAAAAGATATGGGAAACCTTTGAGAAAAATCTCAAATTAAATGATGAAGGAATGGGAAAATATTCTTTACATAGCTTGCCACTTTCACCTAAATCATATGGAAATCCTACAAATGTTAAACCACAGATCTCAAAAAAATTAGTAGAAATGTTTGATGGAGCATTTCTTAGAGTTGGAACACTTGCAGAAGAAACTGAAAACAATGACATTCTTGGTTGGTTGTACAAAGATGAAAATGAAACTATAGCAACAGGTGCAGGTGTCAATATTCCCATAGAGAAATATGGCAATGGTTACAAGATCATGCAAAAAATGGGATATGAAGGAAAAGGACCAATTGGTAAATGACAAGAAGGTATTTCGGAACCTATTTGTCCTCACTCACAATTTAAAGAAGATAAATCAGGACTTGGATATCCAAAATCAAATCAAAAGCAACATAATTATCAATAGCCAAAGTGCAGAAAGAAACCAGTCCCTAAAGAAGAACCATGGCAAGAAAAGCTACACCAAGCAGCATAAATAGTAGCCAATAAGAAAAAACAAGAAGAATATGAGAAACGGCAGGAAGAAATTGCAATAAAAAGAGAAGAAGAATCTTGTAAACAAGTTCAAGGAATACGAACAAGTGTTAAATATGAGCAAGATATTTCAGAAGCAGTGAAAGAAGAGATGGCTGAAATCAGAGAACTATTTGCACCATACAATATTCCTGTATGGTATAGTGGTGTAATCCTAGAAAACGGTTTAGAGATAGATTCAAATGACTATGAATGGGGTCCAGATCTATCATCTACTGTATCAAGTGTAGAAAAGAATGAAGAGCAAGCAACTATTACAAATGAAGACTTGTCTTTCACAAAACAAAGGATAGAGTTAGAAAGAAGACAAGAAGAACTTGGAATTCAGAGAAAATAGGCATATACAAGACAACAAAAGAAAGAGGATAAAAAAGAGAAAGAAGTAACAACACAAGAAACACAAATAGTTATTGATCAAGTATTAGTAAATATCAGTTTTCTATCAAATGATGAGCAAGACGTACCAAGGTATGGAAGAACCTAGGAAGAACTAATAGATAATCAAGCAGGATTGACTATTAGTCCAGAAGAAGTTGAGTTCGAGAGAAGATAGAAGAAGTTAAGTTCAAGAGCATTTTGTCTATGACATTACCTACTCTACACCAAATTAAAACTATTATGTCATGAACCTTGAAGCACCTAACAATGACAATGACTTACCCCTTCTTCATCCAGAACTAATTAATTGGGATAACCTACAAAATCCTGAATTGGATGTCTTTTCCAATGACCATGACTTAGTTGTATATCTTAATGTTGTCGAACCCATAACACCTAAGATATATTCCATCGCAGAATCAAGTAACATTTCTTGCAGTCAAGAGAATGCCAAAATTTCCAGATGAAAAATTGAAATGAAATAAGGAAAAAGACCTAGTGCTAAAAACCATTTCATGGCAACACTAGATCAATCAAGAGGAAAAATAAAGGACGTATCTAATGGTAAAAACCTCTTTAAGGCACCAAAAGATGGAAAATTTGACATCCTCCCTACATATTTTTAGGAGAGATCTGCTATTCTAATAGAGCCAACAGAAGCAATAAACATTGGCACACCAAAAGATCCCAAGATAATCATGCTACATAATTATCAGATGAAGAGAGGAAAGAATACATAAAATTCTTCAGACAAAGACAAATAAATTATGCTTGGTCCTATGTAGACATGCCAGGACTTGATCTAGATCTTATCATGCATCATCTCAATATGAATCTAAAAGCAAAACTAGTTAAACAAAAACTAAGGAAGATGCATCCTCACATCGCTCTCCTTATAAAAGTTCAGCTAAAGAAACTATTGGATGTAGGTTTCATAAGACCTATTGCCTATCCAGAATGGGTTTGAAGCATTATGCCAGTGTCAGAGCCAGATAAAAGCATTAGAGTCTGCACTAATTTCAGAGATTTGAACAAGGCATATTCCAAAGATGATTTCCCACTACCCAACATTGATATGATTGTGGACTTATCAACAGGACATGAGATGTTTTCATTAATGGATGGATTCTCAGGATACAATCAAATAAAAATAGCCCCTGAAGATCAAGAAAAGACAACATTCACATGTGCATGTGGTACTTGTTGTGAAATATGGATCGAAGAATAATGACAGCGATTCTGGAAGACTGATTGTCGTGAGTTATTGATCGTCTCCATCATTGAATCCGATTTAAATACAAGAGGAAAGGTTGCCTACATAGAGACATGTCCATATGTGGTAGTTGCCACATATGGACATGTCCCTATGGAGGCAACCATTCATAACAATTAGTTTGTTTATGTTTAATTTCCAAACTGTATGCTCTGTTAATATATCACTCTCCAGATAATAACCGATTTACCATTAGTTAGATTCATGAGGGATATATCTTAACACTCCCTCTTAGCAGGAGTGGATCTAAGTAATTTTCTTGGGAATATATTCTGTCATGACTTCTAACACAATTCGGGACAACATTTAATATAGTCTTGTCATGACAATAAACTCAATATCATGATATTCGGCTCAGTCCGGGACAATCACTTATGAAGTCAATCATGAGATGATCACATACTTTAGGATCAAGATATTCGGCACAGTCTGGGACAACAACTTAATGTAGTCAGTCTTGACACTTGGTCAACTATTGTCAAGATCGTCACCTTGAAATAGTAACCTCAAACATAAGAAGATCGTCATCTTCTTGAACACAGTTAGAATATTGCAATATACATTTTATTTATTTATTCATGAACAAATTACACATGGTAGGAATTTCATCCTAATAATCTCAATTATAATCTAGTCATACCAAGTTTACTTTTGAAGTATTCTATCTTCAATCTTGCAAGTGGCTTGGTGAAGATATTAGCATTTTGTTCTTCAGTACTGATGTACACTAGTTTTATGACATTTCGATCTACCATATCTCTTATGTAGTGATAAGGGATCTCAATATGTTTGGATCGATTGTGAAAAACTGGATTTACTGAGAGCTTGATATAGCTCTGATTATCACAGTGAATTATTATTGAATTCAGACTTTTTCCAAATAATCCAAATTATAACTTTCTTAGCCATACCGCTTCATGAGCTCCCATGGAGGCTGCCATATATTCTGCTTCGGTGGAGCTTTGTGCAACTGCTGACTATTTTCTACTAAACCAAGATATCATAGCAGAACCAAGACTGAAGCAACACCCTGTAGTACTTTTACGGTCAGTGGTACTTCCAGCCCAATCAGAATCAGAATATCCTTCAAGTTGAATCTCAACATTTTCATACTTTAAGCCAAGTCTGATTGTGCCTCATAAATATCTTAGAATGTGTTTAGTAGCCATTAGATGTATCTTCTTAGGTTCACACATGAAGTGACTTAATACATTTGTAGCATAGCAGATATCAGGATGAGTATTTACCAAATACATGAGTGAACTGATGATTTGTTTGTAGAGTGTGGGATCTGTAGGTTCTGAATCTTCTGCCTCAATTTTTAGCTTGTACAAATTAGTTTCCATTGGTGTAGCTAATGGCTTACACTCCATCATCCCAAATCTAGTTAGAATATCTGTGGTGTACTTTCCTTGATTTAGGAAGATGTAGTTTTTCTTTTGCCATACTTCTAATCCTAGAAAATAATGTAGAAGCCCTAGATCCTTCATATCGAATTCTGCTACCAGATCTTGCTTACATTTCTCAATGAGATTATCCTCTCCTGTTATCAAAAGATCATCCACATAAAGGACCAATATAATCATATTTCCATTTGAAGCCTTGAAATAGATGTTGGGATCTGCTAGGTTCTTGGAGTACCCTAGTTTGGAGAGATAGTTGTCTATCCTTGCATACCAGGCCCTAGGTGCTTGTTTTAACCCAAAGAGAGATTTCTTTAGTTTACAAACATAGCAATTTTTATCACATATGGTGAATCCTTCTGGTTGTTCTATATATACTTCTTCTTCAATTGAACCATTTAGGAAGGCAGTCTTTACGTCCATTTGGTGAATTTTCCATCCTTTGGATGCTGCAATTGCAATGATTGTTCTTACTGACGTATACCGGGCAACTGGGGCAACTGGGGCAAATGTCTCTTCATAATCAATTCCTGCTTTCTAAGAGAATCCCCTGGCCACAAAGCAAGCTTTATGTTTTTCAATGCTACCATCAGATGCATATTTGATCTTGAATAACCACTTGGATGAGACAACTGATTTGTCTTTTGGTCTAGGCACTATATCCCAAACATCATTCTTTAGTATAGATTGATATTCTTCAACCATAGCATCTTTCCAAGCCTATTTTGATAAGGCTTTTCTGACATTTGTTGGTTCAGAATTTGTGAGTTCGGTTAGAAGTGCAGCATAACATTTTAGAGTTCTTGTTCTCTTATTTTCTTTGGAAATTTCATTTGGTTCTACATTATTCTCTTCAATCATTTTCCTTGCCCATAGAGGTCTTTTCTTGTTATTGAGTGTTTCAATATTTTCATCAACAAGAGGTTCAGAAGCTCTTATGATATCCTCCCTCTCAGTGTATGAAGGTTTGGAATTTTCTATGATATTCTCCCTCTCAATCTCAGTTATGTGATCTTCTTCTTCTTTAGTAATGTTATCATCCTCAGGTTCTTTGAGTGTAGTGTTTTCTTCAAACTTTACATCTCTACTTATCTCAACAGATTTTTTCCCTGGAATGTAAATGTGATATCCTTTAGTATTTTCACTATAGCCAATGAAGATACCTCTTTTTCCAGATGGTTCTAGTTTTGTCCTCTTTTCTTTAGGAACATGTATATATACGGGACAGCCAAATATCCTTAAATGACTTAAGTCTGGTTTGTTCCCTATAAAAGCTTCTTCAGGAGTTATGTTTTCTAGAACTGAGTGTGGACATCTATTTTGAATTTAGACTGTTGTATTTGAAGCTTCTGCCCATAATGAAGTGTGTAAGTTTTGGTCATGCATCATGGCTTTTGCTGCTTCAATTATGGTTTTGTTCTTTCTTTCTGCTACTCCATTCTGTTGTGGATTATATGGTATAGTATACTCCCTCTTAATCCCAACAGAATTACAAAAGTCTTTGAAGTTGTCAGATGTATATTCTCCCCCATTGTCGGATCTTAACACCTTAATTTTCTTCCCTTACTGGTTTTCTACTAGTGCCTTGAATTCTTTGAACTTAGATAGTACTTCATTTGAGTCTTTGCACTTTAGAAAATATATTCATGTTTTTCGAGAGTAGTCATCAACAAAGATTATGTAGTATAAGGATCCAGTTAGGGATGGTGTTGACATGGGACCGCATAGGTCTGAGTGAATTACTTCTAAAATACCTTTTGATTTGTGCTCGCTTGAGGGAAAAGAAACTTTCACATTCTTTCCTAAGGCACATCCTTTGCAAATGCCTGTGTGTTCAGATTTTAGTTGGGGCAGTCCTGAAGTAATCTTCTTTATGTTGGATAGAGCACTATATCTTAGGTGTCCTAATCTTTTGTGCCATAATTCATTATTATTTGAAACTTCAAGATTTAGTGCTTCCTTTTGATCACTGCATAGTTTGTATAGGCTACCATCTCTTGAACCTACTGTTATGGCATTTTTTATATTTGTATTTTTAGGCCAGAGTAGAACTTTATCTTCATTGAAGGTAACCCGATATCCTTGATCAGCTAGGCCTGATATTGAGACTAGATTTCTTTTTATTCAAGGTACAAACAGAACATCCTTTAATTGTAGAGATACTCCATTTCTTAGTTTGATATTATAGGTCCCAATTCCTTTCACATGATATGTGGAGTTATCTCCAATAGTAACCTCTTCACTTGAGTGCCCGTTAAGTGTTTCAAACTAATTTCTAAATCCAGTTATATGCCTTGATATTCCACTGTCTATGATCCAAGTGTTTTTATTTGTATTTATTTCGCTTGATAGGGCTAAGAAGAAAAGTGAGTTTTCTCCTTTGACTTTGACTAGACTAGCTTGTGTTTTCTTCCTTTCTGGACAATTCTTGTGAGTGTGCCCATATTTGTCACATTTGTAACACTGAATTTTAGACATATCTCTTTTTTGATGGTTTTTATTTCCTCTCTTCATTTGGAGAACTTTTTCTTTTTGTTGAAGGTATCTGTATTAAGTGCTTGGATTTCTCCTTCTTTATTTGTCCCTAATCCTCTTGAGATTAGTCGAGATTCCTCTTGAATGCACTCATTCTTAAGTTGTTCAAATTTGGGTAAGGGGGGTGTTCTGCTAATACATTGAATGTAGGATTCCCATGAAATTGGTAATCCTCTTAGGGCTATGAGAGAGATTTCTTGATCATCTACCTCATTTCCAATAGTTTGTAATTGGTCTTTTACTTCAGATATCCTTGAAAAGTATGTAGATATTGTGTCATCTTTATTCATCTTTATGTTTAAAAGTTGTTGTTTCAAGGTTAACATTCTGCTCGCATTGTTAACTTCATATGTATTTTTAATGGTTTTAAATATTTCATATGCTTTAGGTAGTCTGGCTATAGATGGAAGAATATGATCTTTGACTGAGTCAATAATTATTTTCTTTGCTTTATTATTATGCCTTTTCCAGATAGATTTCTCTGGTTCATCATTTGGCATGTCTAGATTTTCTTCTATGTAAGACTCTAATTCTTGTTCTTCAAGAATGGCAATGATTCGTTTCTTCCAGGAAACGAAGTTGGAGGCTCCTTCGAGTCTATCTTCCACTCTCATATTACTTGACATTTTGAATATTTTCTTAGTCGGATATATCCTCTGCATATATAGCCTCTACATTGATTTGTTATTTACTTCCAATAAATGCTTATGAGTAATATGGCTGTCTAATTTATTCTCTTAATATGTTGGCTCTGATACCATGTTGTGAAATATGGATCGAAGAATAATGACAGCGATTCTGGAAGACTGATTGTCATGAGTTATTGATCGTCTCCATCATTGTATCCGGTTTAAATACAAGAGGAAAGGTTGCCTACATAGGGACATGTCCATATGTGGCAGTTGCCACGTATGGACATGTCCCTACGGAGGCAACCGTTCATAACAATTAGTTTGTTTATGTTTAATTTCCAAACTGTATGCTTTATTAATATATCACTCTCCAGATAATAACCGATTTACCATTAGTTAGATTCATGAGGGCTATATCTTAATAGTACTTATTGTTGGAATGTTATGCCATTTGGGCTTAATAATGCAGGAGCAACTTATCAAAGAGCCATGACAACAATTTTTCATGATATGATGCATACATTTATGGAAGATTATGTAGATGATATACTTGCAAAGTCTCATACAAGGAAAGAACATTTGAACATCTTAGGAAAGATCTTTGATAGGCTTGAACAATATCAGTTGAGATTGAATTCAAAGAAATGTGCATTTGGAGTAACCTCTAGAAAACTTCTTGGGTACATTATATCAACTCGTGGAATTGAAGTGGATCCAAAAAAGGTCAGAGCTATCATGGAAATGGAGTCACCTAGGAACATAAGTCAATTGCATTCTCTACAAGGGAGATTGCAATCAATCAGAAGATTTGTCTCTCAATTAGCAGATAGATGTCATCCATTTACTCATCTTTTACATAAGAATGTTCCATTCAAATGGGATCGGAAGTGTGAAGAGGCTTTTATGCAAATCTAAGAATATCTCATGAATCCTCTAGTACTTGTATCACCAATCAAAGGGAAACCATCATTGCTTTATATCTCAGCAACAAATGTATCATTAGGAGCTCTTTTAGCACAACATGATGAAGAAGATAAAGAAAGAGCAGTCTATTACATCAATAGAACTCTTGTAGGCTATAAATTGAACTATACATCAGTAGAGAAGACATGCCTAGAAGTTGTATTTGCAACTCAAAAACTGCAACATTATATGCTAACTCATTCTGTGAAACTAATAGCAAAAATAGATCCACTAAAGTATTTGTTGAACAAGTCAACTTTGACAGGCAGACTGGCAAAATGGGTTATGGTACTAAGTGAGTTTGATATAGAATATGTTGATCAAAAAGCTATCAAAGGATAGGTCATTGTTGATAAATTAGCTGAAGCACCTTTACAAAATGACACACCATTGCACATTTAATTTCCTGATGCAGACATTTTGACAATAAGTACAAAATTTTGGGAGTTGTGCTTTGATGGCTCCTATACACAATATGGATCAGGCGCAGGAATTTTGTTCATCACACCTTAGGGACACAAAATTCCAAAATCATATAGACTAAGGTTTCCATGCACAAACAATATTGTAGAATATGAAGCATTGACTATTGGGCTCAAAATGGCTATTGAATGGAACATTAAGGAAATACATGTTTATGGTGATTCATAGCTTATAATCAATTAAATAAATGATGATTATCAAACTAAGGATGACAATATCATGCCCTACAAACAGTTGGTAGAATAATTTAAAGAACACTTTGAAGAAGTATCATTCACTCAGATCCCAAGAAATGAGAATAAAGAAATAGATGCAATGGCTACAATAGCATCTCTATTGCAGAATCAGGAGAATCAACAATGTTAAGAATTCCCAGTTGAAGATATCTTAAAACCTACCATTGAATCCCAGCATACCCACATGATTTTCCATATATCTAGAACCAATCAATCCTTATATGACCAAACTTATCAATACTTAAAAGAGAAGAAATTCCATCTGTCAGTCATCCTGCTATAATATTATTGTTGATACCTTATATAGGCGAGGTCTAGATAGTACTTTATTGAGATGTCTCGAACAAGAAGAATCTGAGAAAGTTCTTAATGAAGTTCACGCAGGTATTTGTGGCACACACTCAAGTGGATTAACATTGGCTAAGAAACGTCTTCGTATGGGTTATTATTGGCCTACTATGGAGAGAGATGCATTCACATATGCTAAGAAATGCAAACAATGCCAGATCCATGGGAATCTCATCCACGCACTAGCACAAGAATTGCATCTTATGGCAGGATCATGGCCATTTTATCAATGGGGCCTTGATTTGGTAGGTAAGATAAATCCTTCATCCTCTAATGGACATAAGTTTATTTTGACTACTACTGAATATTTCACTAAATGGATTGAAGCAATACCTTTGACGAAAGTGAAAGGAAAACAAATATCATCATTCATCTTGAATTATATAATCTGTCACTATGGAGTCCCTATGACCATTATCACTGATAATGGATGGCCATTTAAGAATCAAGATGTGAAGGAACTATGTGAGTGATTCCATATCCAACATAAGTTTTCTACTCCATATTATCCACAGGGAAGTGGTCAAGTTGAGACATCAAACAAGACTATCTTGAAAACCTTGAAGAAAATGGTCAATGAAGCTGGAAAAGACTGGCACATTCAGTTAAATCCTACTCTTTGGGCATACCAAACCAATATCCGCACACCAACGGGGGCAACTCCATATTGCTTAGTCTATGGATTAGAAGTCATATTACGAGTAGAAGTAGAGATACCTTCTCTACGAGTTTCCTTGAAAGGTCTTATACCTGAAGAAGAACAATGAGTCTCTAGACTTCAATAACTTGAGCTAATTCAGGAACGTCACCAAAATGCAATAGATCATTTGAAGGCATATCAACAGAGAATGGAAAGAAGTTATAATCACATAGTCAAGCCACAAATTTTTTAGATTGGAGATATAGTTCTAAGGGAGAATCTAAGAAATAAGCAAGATCGAGAAAAGAAGGGTAAATTTGAACCAAATTGATTACGTCCTTTTGTCATAGTAGCAGCATCTGGCTCAGGAGCATACAAGTTGTCAACCCCTGAAGGTGATTGGTTTCATGAACCTATCAATTCCATCCATCTCAAGAAATTTTATGCTTGAGATATAAAGTCTTGGAGAAAATTAGTAAAAAGCATATAAAGTCCTGAAGAAATCAATAAAAAATAGAAAAGCAGAAAATCCCTAAAAAGCATAAAATAGTGAAAACACAAAAAAAAAAAAAAAAACTAAAAATCAAGAAAAATACAAAAAAAAATCAAATATGGAAAAAATGCAATAAATTTAGATAGTGAAAACCTGGTAAACAGGCACTATTTAAAAGTGAGTTCTTCCATCTATGAGATCTCTTTGCGCACCTATCCACTCCATTCTATCGCATCTATCGCTTCCATCTATCATATTTCATCTTTCGCATCCATTGCTTTGAACCATTAGCAAGAGATGTGGTTTACCAACAGTTATCAACCTTTGACATACTTGTCATAGTCAATGTCTTAGATTTTATTAGAATCAATCAATCTACATTTGTAGCTCACCATGGTTTGGATCTTGATCAATTCATATATCCATAATAAAGATTTTTTTCCGTTAGGGGAAAGGTTCTAATTCCTTTTGCTAAGGTGATTTTTTAAATCTTTGAAAATCCAAAACATTCGGAAAACTTAGAAAAAACAAAACACTTAGGGTTTTGAAACAGATAACGAGCAATAGAGCAACGAAGATCAAGGCCTTTTATGATAAATGAATCGTGAAACTCAGAAAACAAACAATCAACCAACAAGTAATAAAGGATTATCAATGATCATTCATCAAGATGATTATATCAGTTAATGACCATGAGAACATGTGAATGACATACAAGATTCAGTGTTTATATCTTGATTTTATTTCTAATTATGTACTCTATGCACCTCAAGGATGTCCACGACTAGAGAAGCCTATGATGGGGCATGATCATTTTCTTTGTTTGTTGTTTGTGGTTTATCTCTTATTAAGGTATGTACTTGTCTAAGGATATGATCGGCAAAAGATCAAGGAGGACATTCTAAGTCATGCATGAAAGGGGATATTCCTTGTATGTTCTGCAAGAAATACTTGGGTCATCTTGATTCATTATATCAAGTTGCTTGTATAAACTTTCTATATCAAAATCCATGTAAGAAATACTCAGGTCGGCTTGGATCATTATGTCAAGTTGCTTGTATTTTCTTACAACATTTTAAAGCTCAATGATGAAATCAAGCACTATTATAAGACAGCAAATGAAGAATGAAAGTATCATTTTAGTTAGATCATTTTTAGATTAGCTCATTATTCATCTGCATTATAAGCATTCATTTTCAGTTGCATTATAAGAATTTCATTTCATTCAGAGATCAATGGTTATAAATAAAGATTGGGTATACTTGGACAAACAAAAAAAATTGCATTTGATCATTGTAGGTGCATTCATCTTTAGAATCATTTAAATTTTCATCATTCATTTCATTTAGTTGCATTTCAATCATTGCATTAGTTTACATTCCATTAAGTGCATTTAATTATGTAGTATATCATCATTATTATTTGCATTAGGATCATTATCATTTTAAGTTCATTTTTTATCATTAAAGTCATTTAGTTGCATCTTTGCACTTAGATTCCTTTATCATTATAACCATTACATATAAGAATAAAAAATAGTTCATGTAGATCATTTGCATTTTCAAATCATTATATGCATACACATCAAAATATACAAAAATAAATATTCATTTGTATTCCCATATAGAGCATTGCATTTGCATCATTTAAGTAAAGCATATCATTTAAGTTAGTAATCATTTTCATTTGCATCCATGATCATCAAAAATCAAAAGCATTTTCATTGCATCATCATATAGAACATCGTCATCATGAAAATAAGAAAAGATCATCATCCATGTAATCAATGCATATAGATCATCATCATATAGAGTAACATGCATAATAAACCAAAGATCATCATATAGAGTCCATGTCTACATATAGATCATCATAAAATAATAAAAATTCCAAGTATACAATGATATCGGATCAAAAATACAAGTGTCTCATCAATATAAATCAAGTCAAGGTTGTCTTGTGCCACTATCACCTGACTCTGTCCCACTTTGTGGTTGTGGGCGAGAAAATCCTCCATATGGTTGTCCCCAATGATCACCACTCCTCTGAGGAGGTCCCATGACTCCACCACTACTAGTATCCATCCTCACGGTAGTATGATAGCTACTTGCTCTTTGACTCTTTGTGACTAATTCCTCATATAATCGTCACCAGTGTGATGTCTCCTTCCCTGCCCAAAAGAGTGCTTTGATGGTATCAGCTGAGAGAGTGTTAGATCCAACCTATTGAATGTGATCAAGAAGACCTTGAGTATGTTGTTGTCTCCTCGCATTCCTGTCTCTCTCTATCATGAGTGTCTACACTTGTTCTCTAAGTTGATCTATTTGTGCTCTGAGACTATCCAAAGTATCCTGCTCTGGCACATCCTGCTGAGGAACATGATCCCGAATCCCCTCATCTCCACCTACTGGAGTCTCAACCCAGGTAGCTCTTAGAACTCGTCATCTAATGAGAGGAACATGATCCTCTGAATCCTCCTCCTCTCCACCATGAGCTGCAATAACCCTAGGGTCTGGCTAAATCTGACCAAAATCAATGCCTCTCCTACAACCCCCATACAGTCCAATGCTCCTGCCTCCTCTTGTAGAGGGTGATCCTCTTACTGATCTCATACCTGTCCTGCCAGTGTCCCTCCCAATATATCCTACATCTCTCCCACCCATGGAAAGTGGTCTCCCAACTCTTCCAACCGATCCAAAAGGTCCTCCACGGACTCTCAATCGACCTCCTCTCTGTCTGGGTCTTCTACCGCCTCTGCCTCCATCTCCTCCCTCATCTCCCTCACCTCCGGCCTCTCAAGCAGCTCTAAGATCTTGTCTTCGTCTCCGTCTCCTAATGATGGGATCATCTGAATCATCCTCCTCATCTCCTGAGCTGGGAGGAGGGTTTGTTGGATCAGTAATCCGAGGAAAAGGGTGTGCAAGCATATACTGAGCATAATTTGTAGTCACCCCAGGATCTAAAATGTGTAATCTCCAATCATAAGCCACCCTAGGAGTATCTAGAAACTCTGCGCGTGCTATCTCAAAAGATAATGAAGGTCCCCAATCTCGCCTATCCTTGTACCATCGTGCATATATAGTGACACCAATAGGCATGTGTTGAATGATACCAAACTGTCTCAAAATGCGACTCATCAATTATCGCTCAATAATATATGGAGTACGACCAATTAGATATCTACTCTGCAAAATATATGGTAATGTACGCGCATCATCCATCCATGGCTCACAGTCGATATAAGGTCTTCAAATGATGCTATCCAATGAATCCATAACCCAATGCCAATACTCCATTTTACCCAACTCATGCTAACTAAGGATACCTACATATAAATAGACATATGGCTTTCTCTCACCATGAACTCTATGATGGATAGGTCAATTAATAGCAATGTGCTCCCAGCACTAGATCTATAAAAGTGTGCACCTTATAGATAGACTAGCACTATCATTAAAAAAAACCTAATGAAGATCATGATATAAATGAGAAAGCATGCAAACACCCCACACATATCGAGTCTGATGTTGCATCATGCTCTGAAGAATCTCACCCCAACCAACACCGAAACCTCGAGATCTACTATCTGGATAGATGAATCCGCCAATCAAACCTGCAAGAATCACTGGGAGAGTCTCATAGTACATGATCATATCCTCCCATCGGATCTCTCCTCTAGAAATGCTCTCATCACCAAATACGGCTCGGCAAGCCTCTGTCCCACCAAGATCCTGAAAATCATACTTGACTAACTCACCAGTCACGGGGATGTGAAGAATCCTATAGACATCCTTGAGTGTCACACTAATCTCACCAATGGGCAGGTGGAAAGTGTTATGCTCGCTATGCCATCTCTCTTCTAGGGCAATCAGCAATCCCCTATTATGGGTAATATCAAGCTTTTATAATAAATGACATAATCCGCAAGCATCTATATGTCTAATCTCAGCCAGAGGCTAGGAATTTCTCCCGACACTAGAGAACATCGAGTGTCTCCTATTTAATAAGGGAATTTTATCTCTATCAATCATTTATCTATCAAATCAAAGAGATCACTAATCTATCACCTCAACAATTGGTACATATTTTCAATGAAGCAAATCAGGCTATCAAATCAACCTAAAACTATCAATCATGGTTTTTCTATCAATCAATGAGCTCAACCAAACTCTACAATGCTCTTCATCAGAAACTGAATCAGTCTCTTAGAGCTAATCTATCAATCCACCAATCAAATCAATCAATCGTTTATCCTATCAATCAAATTATCAAAAAATTCTATCAATCAAGACATCAATTGAATACCTATCAATCACATTTGTGCATCAAAATGCCTAAATCAAATCATCTTAGTGAATTTTAACATGAACAAAATCAAACAAATTCATTTAAAGCAAAAGTGCTAACCTTTTCAACAAAAGTGTTATTCTATTAAATACAGGCACTAAATCATTCAAAA
Organism: Cryptomeria japonica; assembly: GCF_030272615.1. Classification (NCBI taxonomy): domain Eukaryota; kingdom Viridiplantae; phylum Streptophyta; class Pinopsida; order Cupressales; family Cupressaceae; genus Cryptomeria; species Cryptomeria japonica. Next base: position 444,897,276 of record NC_081407.1, on the reverse strand, counting down.
GTGCTAAACTTTTCAACAAATGTGCTAACAAACAAGTCAAAAGCGCTAAATCATTCAAAAGCAGAAACCTTTTTTACATATGCGTGAACACACGAATCAAAAGCATGAATTTTATAAATGTGCTAACATCCCATTCAAAATCGATAACCAAACAATCAAATGCGCTAAATTAAAAAAGCGAGAATCTACAAAACAAATGCGCAAACCAACAAAGCAAAAGCGCTAACACGCAAAATCGAAAATAAAAAAATAAAAAATAAAACATAAAACGTGTCGAAAAACAAGGAAATTGGTACGGCAAGTTGAAAACAAACTTGGGATAAGGTACATACTGGATAACCATACTTAGGAGGTCACTGATACCGTTAAACACACTCAAATCGATGGTTCTCAAACGAAATCACCATTTTGCCAGCTCACCAAGACAATTCTTTTCACTCCACAAGCTGACAAGGATGCAAATGAGGATAAAATTAACCTAGGTTAATTTTCTAATTACCATTTAGAAGGGTAATTAATGCTTTTAAGTGGGGCAATTTTATTTATTTTTCACAAATAAATTTCATTGAAGGACCTTTTCAATTATCGTGAGATCAATCGCTTATCCAAATTTTTCAATAATTTCTCAGGAGATTTATCTCCATCAGGCACACTATCGAGACTTGATTTAATCTTTGAAACAATGTTGTCTCGACATCATTTCAAAGAGGGGCAAAATGTATACACATAAAAATGGCTATGAGAAATTAAATAAATATTTTATATTTATTTAATAATTATTCTTCTATTAAATAGTTAATTTAAAAAGATTAATTTATTTAATTCATTTCATGTCTTTCTATTAATTAATTTAATTGAAATATTTTATTAATTAATTAATTTATCCTTTTCTTCTAATCAATTAATTAAATATCTAATATTTAATTATTCTTCAAATCAATTAATTAAATATCTAATATTTAATTATTCTTCAAATCAATCAATTAAACATCTAATATATAATGGTTATTCTTCTATCCTATAGTCTCATTAATTAAATAATTTCTTAATTATTTAATCTCTTTTCCAACTCACCTTCCATCTCCACTTCATCTTTCCTTGGCCAACTCATCCGTCATGTGGCTAAATTAATTCAATAAAATTAATTAAATAAAATATTTATCAACCACTTATCTCCAACTTCCAAAATAAATGAAATATTGTATATGTACACATATTTCTTAACCTTCTTCTATATTCTCTTTAACATCTCTATATCTTAGGAAGGACTTGAGTCCACTTGTCCTCTCAAGCCTAAATCTTCTCCAACCATCCCTAGATTCCCTCAGTCTGCAACCCAGTCAAGGTGAGATGAGTGACACTTGTCTTCTCCTCCCCCCTTTCTCTCAACCTTTACCTTGGTTCACAGCCATCCAAATTTGTAGATCTGATCATGACCATTGATCTCAGACACATCATCTTATCCTCTCAAAAGTCTATAAAAGTAGGAGTTTGAGTTGAGAAAGAGTTAGTATTCAAGCTAACAATTTGAGTAAAACTTATGCATTTGTGAGTTTTATCTTGAAGGAATTAGCAATTTAGCATAATCATTTAGCTTTAAATCATTTGCATTGCATAGCATATGTGAGGCCCTACCCCGACCCATCCTATCTCTTTAGTTATTTTCATATTGGAACTATTATGGATGCTAGTTTTGACACACTATGGATATAGAACTTTATATGGTCCCACGATTTTGGTAATATTGATATATATTGATGCTTCATTTCTATGCCTTGTGGTTATAGAATATTATATGATTCTAGATTAGGGTAACATTGTGATGATGTATGTTATTATCTGAATTTCAGGATTTGTTATAATGCTAGAAATATGTTTGCATATCTTGTAAATGGATCAAATTTTGAGGATTATGATGAATTGCTTTGATTTGTGACAAATCGTATTTTATAATGACAAGTCTTTGCAGAATGAATGTATTGTATTCTAATTGTGTGTTTTATATTATATGAGGATATTGGGAAGTACTAATGTTTAAATTGAGATGTGCAGGAAATTATCCATGTGACCATGGAAATATTATGGAGAATCAAGCCTAGGCCTATGTGCGTTCATAAAACCAGGGGTTGTCTATTTGGAGAGGCAACACCCCGTATGTATTGTATTTTATTCGTAAATGTAAAATGTTGCATGAGTGTAAATTGTATTTATTGAATTGTTTAAATTGTTTAAGGGACAATTGCCATGTGTGTATTATGATGTGGAATTATTTTGTAGTGTCACTTGACACCTATGTAGTATGTTGTGTTGGCAATTTGTCATGTCACCTTTTTGGAGAGTTTTATTTTTGTTAATTGTTATATCTCCTAATTATCCTTGAAGGAACCAAGAAATCTAGGTTAGTGAGCCACAAGGAGAGTCAACTCAAAGCTGACCCGTAGGTTAACTGTAGGTGGACTTTCTGAGGGTCAAATCGGCTCCTAGAGTCAATTTTAGAGCATTTCTATTAGGCCTCATGGGGTACCTATGGGTGAAGGTCAAAATTGGCCATGTTTCCTTCCCTTAGGACTTGTTTAACCACCCAAAAAAATGGTTTTCCCAAGATGGACGAATTTCATCTATAGGAGTGCCATCCTTGGTAGGATAACCTTCTTGAAGGGAGTAATCCCTCTTCCCCATTCCATTTCCCTTCTCTAGGTACCTAGGTTAGGGAGTGTGTAAGACCTAGGGAAGACCAATCCAATGGGGGATCCCTCACTCTATCCAAGAGGTTGGAAGGAGTGAGAGAGGCCTTCTTAGGCTAGGAATGGAAGCTTAGTGAGCTAATCACCCACTCTCCATCCTTGGAGATTTTCTGGAAAAATTTTGGAGGAAAACCAGTTTTAGGGATAGTAAATTGGGGCTAAGGAATTGCAGAAAAAGATTGAGGATTGGGCAGCTCTTCATCAAGCTTTCCCCTAGATTTTCCTTGGCAGGTCAAGGTTGGTGTTACTTTTCCCTCTTATGTAAATGTAAAAATGCTCTAGAATGCTTGAATGGAAATTGTTGTATTTTTTTATTTGTGTTGTACTTGTAAAATCTATGTGACTTCTTGCTTATTTTTGTTTTATGTATTGTTGTGTTTGGGGAGTGTTCAAGACCATCCTTTCCTTGGGAGGATAGATTGGTCTTGGGGGTAGAAGGAGCTTGACAGCCCTTAGGGTGAGAGGCTCTCATTATGAGAGTGATCTCAAGGGTCTGTCCATGAGACCCTTGTTGCTTTCTTTTGTGTTATTACACTTAGGGGTCATAAGGGGGAGCAAATATGGCATGTTTGCCTTTTTGGGGGGTCATAAGGGTGTAGGGATTAAGGATGATATTTGGTTATGCTTTCATGGATGCCATGAGTTGGCTGTAGGTTCTATCTAGCAGATTTCTCCCCTAGGGTACTTGGTCCACTTCCACCCTAGTAAGACATCACATTTTGTGATGGAGTTTCAGCTTGGGAAGGGATGTGTCTATTGTGTTAATTTTTCCCCTTTGCTTGTTGTGTTGCTTGGTTGTAACCCCGTCTAGGTCTTGATTCTCCAAGCTTGGGGGTGGCTTCTGGTAAGCCTAGGCTAGGAGGTGAGCACCCCATGGTCACAGCCCTAAAATTATATATGCAGGTTGCTGGGAAAAGAATCTAGAAGTTGCAGATTTTTATTCAGATTCAGAAAAGCCAAAAATAAAAGATATAATACCATGTTTTGTTGCAGAAGGATATTATAAGGAGCCTTGTGTTGTTTTCTTTCATTTTCTGTATAAAGAAATGTACTAATGTACTTGAGTCCTCATTATTGGAATGAAGGAATCAGTTGGGTTATTCCCTCCCATTGTAATAGATGATTTTGTATTTGAAATTACTATGAGAAGAGTGCATTTTATTAACTTCTGAAATCTACAATGTTGTTGTAAATAAATTTAATTTTGTTCATAATGAGTTCTGTATTTTGTTTATTTCTTCAATTTTAAGTAAAGAAATATGTATAAAAAAAAAGATGGGAGAAATGAAATGTGTGAATAAGTAGATTTCTATAGTATTTGAATACTGTTATTTTGTTACTTTTATCTCTGTTTAGGCATAGCTGAAAACTAGTATTTAAGCATTGCTGTAGAAAACATGTTGTATAGTTGTTTTGAAAAAATATATATATATATATATAACTTCTGAATGTTGTATATTAAGATAAATCACACCTAGGAAATGAGATTTAAAATCAGTGAATGTGCTAGTATTTAACCCACTCCTGCAAGTTGTAAAACAAAAAAAAATATTTATATCATGGACCTGTGTATTGTTGTTAAAAAAAATATATAGGGTTGCATGCTTATGTGTTAAAATTATTTGAAATAAGCTTCCTAATCCTAACCCTATTAGGTTGATATATATGTGTGTGTGTGTGTGTGTGTGTGTGTGTGTGTGTGTGTGTGTGTGTGTGTGTTTATATATATGTATATGTATATATATATTTATATATATGTATATGTATTTATATATGTATATATTTATACATATATATATATATATTTATATATATATATATATATATATATATATATATTTATATGTATATATTTATATATATTTATATGTATATATTTATATATATATGTATATATATATTTATATACTTTTATATTAAAAAAAAAAAGAAATATTATATAAAAAAAAAACTAAGGAAAAAAAAAAGAGGAACTTGGGGGTACCGGTCAAGCCACTGTGTGTTAACACAGTGGACGGCTCACGGTCGAGCCACTATGTTTACACATAGTGGGCGGTACAGGAGGCACCGCACTGTGTGTAGACACAGCGGAATGGTCGCGGCCGCCACTGTGCTACACACAGTGAGCGGCGCCCCGCCACTGTGTGTATACATAATGGGCGGTGGTAATGTCGTCCGCCAGTGTGTGTGCACACAGTGGGCGGCACTGCCCGCCACTGTGTGTACACACAGTGGCGTCCGGGGGAGCCCACGCCACTACCTCCGCTCCTTCCCTCTTCGAAACCCCTCCGTCGTCCATGGCCGTCATGCCCTAATCCGTCCCCGTACTTGCAATCACACACACACACACACACACACACTCTAAACAAAAAAATGTGGTATAATAAACCCTAACCCATTTCGGGTTAGGGTATAAATTATTAAGAAATAAAACAAAGTGAGTAATAAATAGAAATGCAACCCTAACCCAATTTCAGGTTAGGGTTAGCATTTTATGAATAAGGGATTTCTATATTTAAAAGAATTTTAAATTTGATATGGGAAATTTGAATTTGAGTTTTAATATTTTAATTAATAATTAGGGTTATTTAAAGAATTGAATTATTACATGCTTATATTCCTTAGAGAATTAAAATTTTAATATAGTTATTTCAAAGGGGTTTAAAAATGAAGAGTTAATATAGCTGGATACACTATACACTAAATCAAATTAATTTATTTAATTAGTCAATAGATTATCCTCAATTTAATTGTGGACATTAGGTTATATTATAAATGGGGAAAATTTAAAAGGGGAAATTGTAAATTAATTTTATGAACCATAAGCCTTTGAGACCGGTTTTGGCCGGATTAATTAAATCGTCAAAATTAAGGGTTTAGGGAAATTAGAATTGGCTTTAGCCTAATATCGGATTTAGTGGGCAAATGGCATTATAGAAATTCGAACCCTTATCGGTTGGATTTAAATAATAAATTTGCGTGTGCATCAATTAATTGATAGCATTATCATTATATGATCGGGAATGATTTAATACATTAAGAAAACCAATTAACCCTCGTTTTTAATTAGCGACAACTTAATTAAGGTAATTGATCTAGCTAACTAATCCGTGACACTAATTAATCTCCACCAAATAGAGTCGCTCGTTCGAGTTGGTTAATTAGTCCAACCTTATTAAACAATTTTATTTACATCCTAGATAAGACAAAACTTTAACGAAGTTATTTTAATGTAGACTATGTTATGAGTTACATTGTTAAAAAAAAAAAAAATTGTTCCGTTTTTTGCCCAAAAAGTTGGGCACTACATTTTGGTATCAGAGCAAGGTTTCCAACACTAGGAACCTTTCTCCATTACGTTTCGCTTAAATTATCTAAATTAATCAAATATTTTTTTCCAAAAAAAAAATATTAAAAAAAAATTAATTAAATTATTTATTTATTTATTTTATTTTTATTTTTTTTCGTTAGGATGCCTCCGACTACGCGACAAGCTTGCAAGCGCGAAAGGGGTCCTAAGCGTACACGTATGGCACGCGAGGATGTAGATAGGGAGGAACCGGTTCCAAAAGGGAACCCGGAAGCGTCTCCTGAACCACCAGTTGACCCTAACCAAGACATCTTGCTAGCTCTTCACAACTTGATTGGGATAGTGCAAGATAGGCTTCCAGCAGTGGACCGTCATGCAGACAATCAGAACTCAGAGAGTCATAGGTCCGTAGATAAGGAACGGAGTAGGAGTCCACCTCCTAATCCCATAGAGGGTGAGGCAGAGCATGAGCCGGAGTCCGTTCACCTGCCCGGACCACCTCCAGTAGTAGCACCTGTGTACTTTGAGAGAGCACGTCGTGAACTAGGAGATCTGATTAGAGAGGTTTTGTGCCTCCAACCACCATCTTTTGGAGGATCTATTGATGGAGTAGAGACTGAGGCATGGCTTTTGAGCCTAGATCGGTGCTTCGCATTGCAATCTTATGAAAGCAATCTGAAGGCACGAGTTGCAGCCCACCTTCTGAGATCGACAGCCTCCACATGGTGGAAGCAGGAGGAATTCAAGTGCGGACTCACTGCAGATACCATCACATGGGAAATCTTCACAGAGAGGTTCAGAGAGAGGTACCTGTCAGAGAACTTTAGGCAGCGTAGGATCGATGAGTTCCACGACCTCTAGAAAAAGGGTCTCTCAGTGACCCAGTATGAGAGTAAGTTTATTGAGCTCCTACCTTATGTAGATTACCTGAAGGACGAGAAGCTGCTCGTCAACCGATTTGTCAGGGGACTTAATGTTGGGATAGTAGGACCAGTGAGGATGGCCACTCCAGGAAGCCTTTGGGTTGTCGTAGAAAAGGCCCTTATAGCCGAGGAGATTCAGATCAGGCCACAGGACACGAGGGATCGGTTCCAGAACCGAAACCCGGCTCCCTAGTCTTTCGGGTTTTAGAAACCCTATTGGAAAGGCAACCACAGAAATGTTTCAGGGTCCTATAAACCCCCTCCTCCGCAGCAGTCATAGCAGAGTCAGAGATAGAGGCCCCCTCAGGGACAGCAGGGCTCCAGGCCCAAGCAGTGGCAGTCACAGGGTCCTAGGCGTGACCAAAGAGCATAGGGTACATACACACCCCCGGCACGGGCTTAGCAGTCCTCCAAGGGTGGGTACAGTGGTTCTAGCCAGATAGGTGGGCATCCTTTTTCCAGGCCTCAGGGCGCACAGTTCCAGGCATACGGTGCTTGCTTCACATGTGGAGCCATGGGGCACATGGCGAGAGAGTGTCCACAGGGTCAGATGACAGGAAATCAGAGGATGGCAACATCAGAGCCGACAATTGGGGATATGGGCAAGTCCCATAGAGTCTTCGCAGCTGTTGAAAACCACCAGGCAGAGCACCAGGCCACAGTCTTCGAGGCTGCAGGTAAGATCAGAGGTAGCGGTATTTCTATATTATTTGACTCAGAAGTGACTGACTCCTTTATATCTCCATTGGTTGTGGAGCGTTGCGGGCTAGTGGCAGTAAGGCAAAGTGTCAGCTAGGAAGTGGAGTTAGCTTCAGGGGCTAGAGTGTCAGTGGATTCAGAGGTTAGGGGATGTTCGCTCTAGATTGGTAATACCACCACCTTAGTAGACCTTAGAGTTATGCCACTCAGATCTTATGGCGTCGTACTTGGCATGGATTGGCTTTACGCCCACAGAGCCAAGATGGATTGTCGCTTGAAAAAGATCGAGTGTGAGGATGATCATAGTGCTCCCATAGTAATCACTGGGATTCAGAGACCCGTGTCTCTTCGTATGATATCCGCTATGCAGCTTAAGCGGAGCATGCGGAAGGGATGCCAGTTGTTTGCTATCATGATTAGTGATAGAGAGGAAGAAAATGAGAAGGAGCCTTCTATAGATGATCATCCCATCCTTGAGGCATTTGCAGATGTGTTTCCAGCTGAGCTACCCGGTATGCCGCCTAGCAGAGAGATTGATTTCCACATAGATTTGGTACCGGGAGCCAAGCCAGTTTTGAGAGCACCCTATAGGATGACCACTCATGAACTTAATGAGCTCAAGATGCAGCTAGAGGAACTCTTAGAGAAGGGTCACATTCATCCTAGCGTCTCCCCTTGGGGCACACCAGTCATCTTCGTGAAGAAGAAGTATGGATCCCTTCGGTTGTGCATGGATTACAGGCAACTGAATAAAGTAACCATCAAGAACTGTTGTCCCTTGCCAAGGATCGATGACTTGTTTGATCAGCTTTAGGGTGCCAAAGTGTTTTCCAAAATAGACCTGAAGTCAGGATATTATCAGTTGAGGATTGTGGAAAGTGAAATCCACAAGACCGCGTTTCGCACCAGATATGGCCACTACGAGATCACTGTGGTCCCATTCGGTCTTACAAATGCTCTAGCTGTATTCATGAGTCTCATGAATGGGGTATTCTGCACCTTCCTCAACCGATTTGTGATTGTGTTCCTCGATGACATATTGATCTATTCCTGGAATGAGAAGGAGCATGAGGAGCATTTGAGGCAGGTTTTGCAGTGTTTGAGGGACAACCAGTTGTTCGGCAGTTTGTCAAAGTGTGCTTTCTTTAGATCAGAGGTCAAGTACCTAGGGCATGTTATATCCGGCGATGGGATCTCAGTTGACCCATCAAAGATCAGAGCCATTATGGATTGGCCGGCGCCTACCAGTGTGATAGAGGTCAGGAGCTTCATGGGTTTAGCAGGATACTATAGACGCTTTGTTGAGGGATTTTCCAGAGTTGCACACCCCATCACCTCTCTCTAGCGAAAAGGGAAGAAATTCGAGTGGACAGAGAAGTGTGAGAGGGCTTTTCAGGATCTAATAAGGTACCCATTATTTAATGGTTGTTATTTTTAATGTAATAAATTTGCTCATAAGGCTGCAAATTGTCGAAGTATTCAGTGTTATAATTGCAAGAGATTTGGTCATAAAGCAAATTTCTGTCAGAATCATAATCTGGTTGGAGCAAATAAGGTATCCAATAATTTTCATGGATATTGTTATACATGCAATGGCTATGGTCATAAAGGCTAATCAATATAGATTTGGAACCGTTCCGATAAATTCAGCAATGAAGAACATTCGTTGTTACAAATGCAAGCAACCTGGACATTATGTAAATCAATGCAAAAATGGATATATGGAGAAATTTGTTGAGAAGAATGTAATTAAGGATAATGGATCAAAGAAAAAGGAAATCTTGGTTTGGAAAAATAAAGAGGTGGATAATGGAAGCAAACCTAGCATACTGAAATCCGGTGCAAGCATATCTTCCTTTGGTATCTGAGCATATTGCTTCAACTCAAGGGGAGTTCTTGAAGAAATTTTTTTGGCATCCCTGTCTGAGTGGATCATGTTGATGATCCAACATGACTAAGTTAAAGATGTTGTTGAATCTTGTAAAGATGAGAATTGGATAAAAGCTATGGAAGAAGAGTTGAATCAGGTTGAGAAGAATAATGCATGGGAACTTGTTCCAAGACCAAAATACAAGAATGTGATTGGTATAAAATGGGTATTCAGAAATAAATTGAATGAAGCTAGTGAAGTGGTTAGAAACAAAGTAAGATTGATATGTAAAGTATGCTCATATATTGAAGGAATTGATTATGAGGAGAAGTTTTCTCTGGTATCTAGAATTGAAGTTGTTAGATTACTTATTGCATATATTTCTTATAATAATTTCAAGGTATATCAGATGGATGTGAAGTCGACCTTTTTGAATGGTGATTTGGAAGATGAAGTCTACATTGAGAAATCGAATGGGTTTTCATTGTCAGATGAAGGAGACATGGTATGCATATTGAATAAATCAATGCATGGACTTAAACAAGCCCCTACAACTTGGTATGCTAGATTGGACAGGTATTTGATAAAGTTGGGTTTCTGTAAAGGTACTGCTAATAGTAATTTAAACTTTAAGGTTGATAATGATAACATTTTGATTGTTGAAGTTTTCAAGCTATAGAACTAGTTAAGGCTTGATACTGTTCTATGTTACCGAGCAAGATGCTAGTCGATAAACCCTAAGGTTATCACTATCGGTTAAAGAAGGTAGAACATCTACCGAGTGAAGTTTAGTATTTACCTAGTAACAACTGAGTAATAACAGAATGTATTGGATGGATAAATACATTATTAAATGTAGAATACCAATGAGCTGGAGTTGATCAGATGATTGGTATGTCATGCAAGAAGTTTATTGAGGATTGACGACATCAAAAATACAAGAGATAAGATCTACAACGCAGATTGAATAGCCATAACCTAGCACAAGTTCCAACGCAAGGTAAAATGTTTTCAGATTGAAGGATACAATGAACCTAGTCATGTTTTAAGATCTGATGGCTAAGATTGATCATGGGAAATGTGATCAAGGAGATTAAGCGGTTAGGTATTGTTCATAAATAAGAAACTGTTGATGAACAATGCATGAGGGCAAAATAGAAGAACAATGACACGATAGTAGTGATCACCAAGCATAGAAGATTGAAGATCTGATTGAAGAACAGGTCGAGAAGCCCAGCAAGAAGAAAGATAAGTCTTATGAAAAGATTGTTTTGAGCATATATAATCTGCTTTAGCATTTCAGATGTGAAGTTGCAGATATATTTTATTACTGATATTTATTTTGTAAGTGACATGAAATCTCTTAACCGAGTGGACTTAACAGTCTTATTTATAAACCCTCTAGCAAGGTAACATTCTAAATGAGTGTTTGAAATCCTTTGACAAGGTCACTTCTAACAAGGTGCAAGACTCTAACAAGTCTGAGGGAAATCCCTTAATCGGGTCACATCTAGCAATGTGTTTTTGTAATATATAACTGGATTAGCTTTTAACCGAGCATACTCTAGAAGGGTATATTTCTTAGTGGGTCCGAAATCCCACAATGGTTTTAACCTATTTGGGTTTTCTATGTTAAATCTGGTGTTAAATGTGTTATGATGTTTTAAGTGTATCTATTTATGAGAATTGAATGATTTACAGTCATAGTTGCATATCAGTAAAGGCTACCAAGGTTGAATCTGGTGAATATATTGTATTGTGAGTTTTTATGATTCACTCCCCCCCACTCTCATCTTAACTAACAATTGGTATCAAAGCTTTGGACTCTTGAAGAAAAGTTTAAAGGTACTTGAGGCAAGATCCGAAGATGTAAAAAAGGGATGCACCAAAGCTGAACAAGTCAAGTTTCTCCACATGGCAGAAAAGGATGAAGCTGCATTTATCAGGAATTAGAGAATATGCAACATATTATCTGGAGAATGATTACATAGCACCTAGCACCAACCTGATGACAATGGAAGAGATAAAGGAAAATCAAGAACATATTCAAGCTATGATTGAAATAACATCAGCATTAACCGACTCAGAGTTTAATGATCTAGAAGGTTGCAATGATGCCAAAGCGATGTGGACCAAGCTTATATCTGTGTATGGTGGTGATGAACATGTTTAGAGAGCAAAAGTACACAGTCTAAGAGGTCAACTTGAATCCATGAGAATGAATGAAGGTGAGAACATAACCCAATACAGTACAAGGCTAAAGGAAACTGTCAATCAAATCAAAGGAGCAAGAGGAACTATTGAAGAAAAGGATGTAACAAGTAAGTTGCTTAGAACACTTCTACCTGCTTATGCCATTCGAGTCTCTACAATCAATGAATTAAGGTCTGTGCCAGACATGTCAGTCTCTTTGGATGCTACTATCGGTAAGCTACATACATTTGAGCTAAGTAATTTTGATAATAGTGGGTCCTTGGTAAATAAAGTTGAATCTGCATTCAGTTCTTTTCATATTGGTGAATCTGATGATTACAATGATAATGTATAAGTATACTGAAGGAAATCATAATGGAGTAAGTGAAAGATTTCGCAAAAACATGGAAGAGGTACACAAACTATATGAAGAAATCAGAAAGCAAGAAGAGTTTGAAGCATTATTAGCCAGAAGGTTATCGAGAGGCAAAGGTAAGTATAAAGGGAAGTTACCTTTAAAATGTTTTAACTGAGATAGAATAGGACATATGGCTTCTAACTGTCCTGACAAACAATCTAGTGAAAAGAGAGAATACCGAGATGACAGACAAAAAGACAACCAATACAGAGGATGCTGAGACTTCAGAAGGAAAGATAGAAAGACATGCCTAGTAGCTGATGAGGAATCCAATGATGATAAATCTGATGGAATTGATACAGAGGAATTTTTTTATGTGGCTATCAAAGATGGATCAGATGAAGAAAGGTATGAAGAAAAAGCCCTAATATCTCACATAAATAAAAATGATTCTTGGATCATAGATAGTGGATGCTCACATCACATGATAGGTGATAAAGACAACTTTGTTAAATTAGAAGACTATGATGGAGGATATGTAAGATTTGGTAATGATGCACCATATCTGGTGAAAGGTAAAGGATCTATAATACTTCTTGACAATGCTAAATGTGATGATGTATACTGGGTTGAAGGTTTGAAATACAATTTGTTGAGTGTAGCATAGCTAAACAATACAGGATACCGAATAGAATTCCAGAAGGGATGTGTCAAAGTTCATGACAAACATGGAAAGCTGGCTACTACCGAGACACAAACAAAAGGTAATACATTTCATATTGACTCAACTCGAAACAATTGTCTGTATGCTAAACTAGAAGATACCTGGTTATAGCATAAAAGGTTTTGTCATGTAAATTTTGATAACCTGATCAAAATAAGTAAGAAGCACCGAGTAAGAGGTCTACCAAGCCTGGAAAAACCTGAGAATGCAATATGTTGAGGATGCCAGATGGGTAAGATGACAAAGTCAAGCTTTACAAGTAAGTCCTACACTTCTAAAGGAATTTTAGATCTAGTGCACACTGATCTTTGTGGTCCTATGAAAGCTCAAAGTTATTATGGAGATAAATACTTCATATTATTTGTGGATGATTACTCAAGAATGATGTTAGTTATGTTTTTAAAAGAAAAATCAGAAGCCTTTCAAATGTTCAAATGGTATAAGGCTAGAGTTGAAAAAGAAACAGGGAGACAGTTGAAATGTCTAAGATCTGATAGAGGAGGAGAATTCATTTCTGATGAATTTAATCTATTTTACAATGATCATGGTATAAAGAGACAAGTGTTTGCACCGAGAACACCTCAGCAAAATGGGATAGCTGAAAGAAGAAACAGATCAATTGTAGATTGTGCCAGAACCCTGATGATAGAAAAGAGGGTACCTCAAACATTTTGGAGAGAAGCAATCAGCACTGTAGTTTACACCCTGAACCGAGTACAACTGAAGAAAGGAACTTTGAAGACACCATATGAAATCTGGTATGATAAGAAACCCAATTTAAGTTATTTTAAAATATTTGGAAGTAGATGTTATGTTCACAAAGATGACAGAAATGGAAATTTTGATCAGAAAAGCGAGGAAGGAACATTTCTTGGCTATTCTTCTAGAAGTAAAGCATTTAAATGTCTGATCAAATCATCTAACAAAATAGTAGAAAGTGCAAATGTGAAAATTGATGAATTTGCATAAAGAAATGATGAAGGAAATTCCAAAGAATCAGAAAATTATGAAGAATTTGTTTATGTTCAACCGAGAAAGTTGATGAAGAAAATACTCAGTTACCAAGTGATGAAGAAGATCAAACAAAGCATACCGAACCCATATTAGCCAAGTATGTCAAAAGAAATCATGCATCAAGTCAGATTGTAGGAGATAAGGATGATCCAATGATGATAAGGAACAAACTAAGACAAAACACATCTCTGATATCTGAATTTGAACCGAGGATAGTAAAAGAGGCATTTAGTAATGAAGATTGGATAAATGCTATGACAAAAGAAATTGAACAAATCAAGAAGAATGAAACATGGACACTGATCCCAAGACCAAAAGAGAAAAATGTAATCGGTACAAAGTGGATTTTCAAAAACAAGCTAAATGAAAAAGGAGAGGTCATTCGAAACAAAGCAAGACTAGTTTGCAAAGGATATGCTCAAGAAGAAGGAATTGATTATGGTGAGACTTTTGCACCTGTGGCAAGACTTGAAGGAGTGAGAACATTGTTGGCATATGCTGCTTACAAAAATTTCAAGGTATAACAAATGGATGTTAAATCTGCATTTTTGAATGGTATACTAGAAGAAGAAGTTTATATTGAACAGCCTGAAGGATTTATTGAAGACAAGAATAAAGATCAGGTATGTAAGCTGAACAAAGCATTATATGGTTTAAAGCAAGCACCTAGAGCATGGTATGAAAGACTGCACTCTTATTTGATCGAGATTGGATTTATAAGGACAAGTGATAACAACAACATGTATATGAAAAATGATGAAAACAATGGTATATTGCTTCCAACCATATTTGTTGATGACATTATTTTATGTGGAAATGACTCCTTATGCAAGAACTTTGGAAATGAAATGTGCAAAGAATTTGAGATGTCATTAATCGGTGAAATAAAGTATTTTATAGGTTTGCAGATACTACAAATGAAAAATGAGATTTTCATTACTCAATCCAAGTATATAAAGGAAATCTTGAAGAAATTTGGAATGGAGGATTCTAAACCTGTAAGTACTCCTATGACTACCAATTGTAAACTATCAAAGAGTGATGAATCTGCATCTGTTGATGAGACACTTTACCAATCCATGATTGGAAAGCTACAATATGTGGTTCACAGCAGGCTAGATATAGCACATGCAGCAGGTATAGTTGCAAGATTTTCTGCAGATCCCAAAGAAACTCATTTGACAGCAATCAAGAGAATTTTCAGATACCTAAGAGGCACTGAAGATTATGGCTTAGTATATAAAAAGAGAAATGTTTTTGACTTAAAAGTCTATACTGATGTTGATTGGGCAGGAAACATTGATGACAGGAAAAGCACAAATGATGGAGCTTTCTTTTTGGGAGACAGACTAGTAAGTTGGCTTAGCAAGAAACAAGGATGCATTTCACAGTCAACAGCTGAAGCTGAATATGTCGCTGCAGCATTGAATTGTACCAATATAGCATGGATCAAATAATTGTTGGAAGGTATGAATGAGAAAGTTACCGAGCCAATAACTATATTCTGTGATAATACTAGTGCCATTAACATTTCAAAGAATCCGGTAATGCACTCTAAGACAAAGCATATCTCTATAAAGTATCATTATCTCAGAGAAGAAGTTCAAGAGAAGAAAGTTGTACTGGAATATATCAGTTCAAAGGAACAAATAGCAGATATTTTCACAAAGCCATTACCAAGGGACACTTTTGAGTATCTCAGAAGTCAGTTAGGGGTCCTACCCCTATCTAGTACTCACTGATAGAGTTCGGTGAAAGCATCAATTCTATGAATCTAAAGGATAACTATTTATGAGTTGATGTTGCTTTACACACTTTAGGAGGTTGCCTAAAGTTGTACAAGGAAAAAGTGATTGAAGGCAAAGATGCTCTAACCGTGAATGAGACTGCAAGGAAATTACTTCACAAAGGAAGAAATCATGAATTAGTTTCTCTTTTTTGGCATTGTTGTCAAAGGGGGAGAAGACTAATTTGTAAGGAACTAACAGAAGAAGATGGGAGAAGACTAATGACTGGGGGAGAATTCCAGAAAATTTCAGAGAAGTTTAAAGAGCAATCTGAATCCGAATCAATTGCAATAAATCATGTTGGTATTGCCATTAAAGTTGGTTTTGCCATCAATGCCAAAGGGGGAGATTGTTAGCATTTTCACAAAAGGAGATTGTTAGCATCTCAGTAAGTTTGTTGGTATGAGGATATTGAGAAGGTTGTTGGAGATTGTTGATATAATTGAAAAAGGATGATTACCATCTTAATAATATTATTTTGTCATTGATGTCAAGCCATTGATTTTCTGATTCAGTATGATGTTGCCATATCTTAAGTATGTTTTGATAAGTATAAAGATGTCGGTAAGAGACAGGGAATGAATGTGAAAATAAAAGGGGAATAATAAGTTATTCAATGGGAAACTATTACCGAGTTAGACAGTGATGAGATTATGGTGTTTTGATTGTTTTGATATCCTATATATGAGTATTCAAAGACTGAACAAGAAGGAGAAAAGATTTCAAGCTATAGAATTAGTTAAGGCTTGATACTGTTCTATGTTACCGACAAGATGCTAGTCGATAAACCCTAAGGTTATCACTATCGGTTAAAGAAGGCAGAACATCTACCAAGTGAAGTTTAGTATTTACCGAGTAACAACCAAGTAATAACAGAATGCATTGGATGGATAAATACATTATTAAATGTAGAATACCAATGAGTTGGATTTGATCAGATGATTGGTATGTTGTGCAAGAATTTTGTTGAGGATCGATGACATCGAAAATACAAGAGATAAGATCTACAACACAGATTGAACGGCCATAACCTAGCACAAGTTCCAAGGCAAGGTAAAACATTTTCAGATCGAAGAATACAATGAACCTAGTCGTGTTTTAAGATCTGATGGCTAAGATTGATCATGGGAAATTTGATCAAGGAGATTAAGCGGTTAGGTATTGTTCATAAATAAGAAACTGTTGATGAACAATGCATGTAGGCAAAATAGAAGAACAGTGACACGACAGTAGTGATAACCGAGCACAAAAGATTGAAGATATGATTAAGAACAGATTGAGAAGCCCAGCAAGAAGCAAGATAAGTCTTCTGAAAAGATTGTTTTGAGCATATAGAATCTGCTTTAGCATTTCAGATGTGAAGTTGCAGATATATTTTATTACTGTTATTTATTTTGTAAGTGACAGGAAATCTCTTAACCGAGTGGACTTAACATTCTTATTTGTAAACCCTCTAGCAAGGTAACATTCTAAATGAGTGTTTGAAATCCTTTGACAAGGTCACTTCTAACAAAGTGCAAGACTCTAACAAGTCTGAGGGAAATCCCTTAACCGGGTCACATCTAGCAATGTGTTTTTGTAATCTGTAACTGGATTAGCTTTTAACTGAGCATACTCTAGAAGGGTATATTTCTTAGTGGGTCCGAAATCCCACACTGGTTTTTCCCTATTTGGGTTTCCACGTTAAATCTGGTGTTAAATGTGTTATGATGTTTTAAGTGTATCTGTTTATGAGTATTGAATGATTTACAGTCATAGTTGCATATCAGTAAAGGCTACCGAGGTTGAATCTGGTGAATATATTGTATTGTGAGTTTTTATGATTCACCCTCCCCCCCCCTCTCATCTTAACTAACATGTTTATGATGAGCCTACTACTATATATCGTGATAACTCAAGTGTTATTAATATTTCCAAGAATCTGGTATTGCATTCTAAAACAAAGCATATATCAATCAAGTATCATTTCTTGAGGGAGAAATTCAATGAGGGAGAAGACAAATTGGATTATGTATCCACAAAGGATCAGATTGCAGATATCTTTACTAAGCCTTTACTTGTAGATACATTTGTATATCTGAGAGATAAGTTAGGGGTCTTTTCCCCTCCTGATGAGAACTAGATGCATTGAGATGCATCAATCCAATGGACTTCATATTCTTATCTTCTTATCCGGATTGATGAGCAGGTGTTTCTACTCAGTAGGAGTAGTCAGTGTGTGCTTTAGTGGTTTGTGTTTGGGGGAGAGAATCATAATTTTCATACTCTTAGATGGAGTTATTTTTGCATTGATGTCAAAGGGAGATAGAAGCATGTGAAAAATTGCCTTATCTTGGAAGCTTTGTGTGCATGATCTTAGGGGGGATATTGTTGGTGTTGATTTCTTTATTTCCACTGATTGATTTTCACATTAACATGTTGCCATCAATGCCAAAGGGGGAGATTATTGGACATTCTTGTTGGTAGGATATGTTGTTGTCATTGATGTCAACATATTCCTGTGTTCTGGTATTGCTGAGAGTTAGTTTGGTGGTTTTAGTTGGAATGTTGCAAATGTGTTGGTGCAAATTTGTGATTTTAGTAATGAAGTATTTGTAGTTGATTCAGTGTTGGTTTCATGATGATATGTGGTGATTTGATCGAGTTATGGATTTTGATATGAGGATTGGTTTTTCAGTGTTCAGTGTTCCTGTGCTTTGGTATTTGATTCGTTGTGCTCCAGAATAATTATATCTTGAGTTGTGGATTTGGGAGAGTGTTTGGGATGCTCATGTGTATCTTCAATTCAGATGGTTCATGATTTGGTGCTCCGCAAGTTATCTTTCTAGTCCCAGTTGTTGTTGAGTGTTCTTGAGTATTGACATGTTGATCAATGAAGAGTAAGTGGTACTGGTGCAGCTATTGCAGATGGTTCTAATGTGCTTGTTGGTGTTTCCTAATCATGTCCTATTTGTTTTGTTGGCCCGCATTGATCATTGTATGCATTATTGAGGATATTATGGGTTTGGTGATGTTCTTCATGTTATGCGATGTTTTTGGTGGTATAGCGTGTTACAGATGATCTTGGCAAGATCTATGGTAGTGTTGTGTGTTTGTGGATTTGATTTGGCTCCATCCTATGTTGTCATAGCATTGTATTGGTTCAGTGGTTGATCTATGTATCATGTGATGTAATTTTGTAATTAGGTCTTAAGGGTTGAGCCGACCTTGTAGTCAAGGTTGATGATTTGTATAAATAGGTGTCATATTCATGTAATTTGGATATAGGTGTTGTATCTACATTATCAGAGAGTGGTGTATGTGCGAACAAGTGAATTCATCTTTCAGTGAGAAGTGTAGAGCAGAGAGTGTTGCAGAGCAGACAAATGTGCTTAACCGAAACTGTCATCAAGCATTTAGATATGTTATTATTTCAATTCATCTAATCCAGATTGTTGTTTGATCTTTGTATGGTAGTGAGCCTTCCTTAGGGTTGTAGCCCTTCTTGTTTTTGAGTAGTGAACTCTAGGCAGTGTGCCTGAATGCATGTGCATTCCCTATTGTAATATTTTCACATCCTACTGCAAAGTATCATCTTATTGTGGGTAGGTTCCCACCATATTTCTTCCCTAAACCGGGTTTTCCACGTAAAAATTTTGGTGTTATGTGTGTTGTTGTTATTGTGTTTATCTTTGTTCTTGTTGCAATTGATTAGACATGAAGTTGTGCTTAAATTGTTAGATCCGGTGAAAACTGATTCACCCCCCTCCCAATTTTCCTTCATTGTTGTTGCTAACACAATATTAGTATTAAAGATGTGAGTAATGTGCTTCTAAAGTCCCTATGTGCAATCGTATGGAAAAATGTCTATTAGCGTTGAGGCTTCAGAAGATAAAGGTATTGATATGCATAATTTGTTGAAGGAGTGATTTGATGAACACAAATCCCTATCCATATGAATTAATGAGATGCGAGATTGTATCCATAGTGCTAGAAAAATATGCAAGTATTGCCTATCATGGTCGGTAGCTGCAGTAAAGCATAAAAAAAATATTGATGCTATTGAGAGTGAATTTAGTTCATTGGGCAAATCTTTTGATTTTCAAAGTGGCAAAGATGGAGAGTAGAGGAAAAGAATAAATTCTCTTCAAACTGAGTTATTATTTTTGCAAAGGTAGAAAAAATATTTTGTGCCCATGTTTTGGAGAGTAAAGGAAATTGGTGCACTTTTCAGCATTACTTGATAGTGCAATCAAATATGAGTAGAATCTATCTGCTCTGGACAAAGTTCCCCATGCTATATATTTGTTGGTAGAATGTAGGAGTCTGTCAGTTAGCATCAAATTAGCTATGAATTCTTGGGAGGTTCTTCTTCCCGAACTGAAAGAGAAGTATAAGCTAATCTTTTTGAAGAAGAGCAGTTGAGTATTACTTGAGTTGATATGCAAATTTTGGCATTCCTTTTTGCAGTTGAAAGTGTTCACTCGGTTTTCTTTCTTTTCTTTTTCATCAAAGACATCCTTTGTCCTTGATGTCAAAGTTGGAAAAAGGTATATGAAAAGGTCCATGGCAATTGGAGAAAGGTTTTGTAGTAAGAAGATATATGAGTTAGGGGTAGTTTCAAGCATATATGTTTCTTTATGTTTTTTTTTTGATATGTTTTGACATTAATGACAAAGGGGGAGATTGTTAGAATTGTGTGAATATTTTCATTGTTGTCATTGATGTCAAATTGGTTATCTGTTTTGGTTTGGATGATATATGTGGTTGATGTGTGTGTGTGTGTGTGTGTGTGTGTGTGTAGATGATGTATGTAGATTTGGTATTGCTAGGATATGTTGTTGTAAGGTGTAGATGATCTATTAGAGCCAATTATGGAAGATCCTCATAATCAAAATCCCAAGTTATGCTTATCTTTGGCCCCAATATTAGTTGTGTGTTCCTGTATCAACTATTTCAGTTATGTCAAGTGTATCTTCCATGTTTTGTGAATTGATATTTGTGGTATGCGTGACATTCACATTTTAGAGTTTGGAGTTGGTATGCTTGGATTTTTGTGTTTATGGGTCAGAATGACTCCAGTTTTATTCGGGTAATTAAGGTATATACATCGGCAAATGAATCATGTAAAGGAAGCGTGTAGAGATCTTGCGATGGTTGACTTGGTCATCATAATTTTGATTTAGGCTTTATTGGATAACATGTTGATCCAAGTAGCATAGTACTTGTGATTGGCCAACATATTATGCTGGTGTGTGTGTGTGTGTGTGAGAGAGAGAGAGAGAGAGAGAGGCAACAGAAAAAGGTGTTATATATGTGTAAGGTAAGCAAAAGTGCGATTTATGGACAGTGAAGTTGTTGGAGAAGAATTAGAGTGCACACATTATTGCAATAATCCCTTACTAGATCTGCTACAGGTGTGTGTGGTTAGTGATACAAAGATCTTTAACTAGATCTATTGTAAGTTTTGTGTATTGAGATCTGAGCTTAACCTAGAACCGATTTCATGCATTTGGAGATGCTACTTTCCTCAATTCATTTTTATCTTCTATAGTGAGCATTCCCACAGTGAGACATTATTTGTAAACTGGCAATGACTCATCTGACAGTGAGCCAACCATTTTGTAAACACCATATAACTAGTTATACTATCTTGAGAGTTAACATTATTCATGGTTTTTCCCATTTGGGTTTTCAGTGTATAAAATATAGTGTTCCATTTGTGGCTATGTTTTGATGTTTATTTTGCATTTTCTATTTCATGATTGATGTGCTTAATTGATATATCAATTAAGGATTCAAAAGTTATGAGAAATTTCTTAGTATTTGTGGGAATATTGATTCACTCCCCCTCTTAGTATACCGATCCCTTCAACCAATCCAACAAAAGAACATATGCAGCTGCAGTTTGAAAATATTTGCGGGATAAGCAAGCAAAAATTTAAAAAGAGGCTAAAAATAAAGGTGTATCAAATGGCTCACCTTGTTCCACAAATTGTTAATTGTCAACCTCCTACTAGAGTATATACCCTTTGTCTCAAGGAAAGGTTTTTAAGTTTTAGATTATGTAAATCTATTGTGATATGCCTTATTCAGTGGTTACTCCTAGGGAGTACTTTAATATTTTCCAAAATTCCATAGTGGAAATACAAAATGCTCTTTGGGAATTCTATTTGCATAATATAGTTGTGCCTCATTATTCAAATTGGAACCCTATTTTATATGTGGGAGATCTTAAAGTGAGAGCATTATGCTCCTACATGTTGAATGAGGAAAATAGGGGAATCCAAATGGAAATATGCAAAGAGAGAAACATATGTAGTGCTTGGGTTGAGAGCTAAATCTGAATCCCTTGACTCAATTTTGAATGATTGGCTGGTATTAATGAATAGACCCAAAGTGAAAGCATAGGTATTGGAGAATAGAAAGGGAAGTTATGATGTGTTCATGATAATGGTAAGGAAAAATGGCATAAATCTATTGGCACAGGTAGCACAACATTGGCAAGAACTTCCAGATGGACTGAAGTGTAAGGAACCTCAATCTCTTTTCAATTTTCATGCAAAAATTTGCAAAGTCAAAACTTATATGCAATTGGCACAACGACAAGGGATAACATGGCTCCCTCTACTTTTCTATCCACCATTATTGCTTTGGTCGCTACCTAATTGGCATGGGGTACGATACAATGCAAATTAGGAAGAGGCAAGGTGGAGAAGGATCGAGATATTCAATGGGTTCTACTGGAATTCATTAACTACCAATTTGGGCATAACTACACACTCTGATTTTAGGACTCTATCTCTTGGGAATAGCATAGCTTTTTCTACTTTAGGACAAGCAGAAGAATAAGTTTAGGGGAAATGATGGGTAGATTTCATAGCTACTTTTTATATTGTTATATGACCCTATCTTAGACTCTTTTCAGTTGTCTAATCATGTTCTCGATGCTATGAACCTTATGTTCATATGTGTTTTGAAGATTTGTGGCAAAATATCATACTTATATATACTTAATCTAAAATTATGACTATATGGCCAAACGTGAGAATACGTGTGATGATAATACATTTGGATGCTTTGAGTATGGTTATTTTTCTATTCACTAGTTTTTCCAACACTTGAAAGTGATCAACTGATGCAGTTCTTGCAACCACTAACTATTAAATATCCTCCAACCATAGGCAAAGTAGAGTTGAACCAATCTTGCAAGCCTTGATGATTTTGTTGATATGTCAAATGAAGAAGATGATGAAGAGTTGTTCTTATTTCAATTGTTGTTTAACAAACCGATTTCTTAGTTTCTGATGATGTGTTGAGTCTACAATTATGTTTCAACCGATTGAAGATAGACAGTTTCATTAGGGTTGTTTTTCATAAGATATGCTATCTATATTATCTTTACATCTTTTTCTAGATTAATGGATTGTGCATCCAAGATAGTTAAATATTTCAGAATTTGCAAGCTCTATATATTGAGCCTTTGCATATTTGTAATGGATACTGTTTTTTAAATATATCATTATTATAGTTGATTCCATATCTTTGTGTTTTTTAGTCAAGAATGCGCCCATGGTTATACTGAGTGTTGATTCAGTTTTTATCTTCTCTTGATCTCATTTAGAGTGTACTCGAGGGGGGCCACTTGATGTACATCTCCATAATATTAACATTATTATTAATGAGAAATAGTTGGCTTAGTTAGAATTGTTATTATAATATGTTGAATGAATATTGCTTGAGTTGCATAATAATTTTGTAAGCGTTAACGAGTATCAACAAGTTGATAGAGTAAGAAGGTAGTTCATTTTTCAGTCTATTTATGATTCACATTCTTAGTTGTACTTTTGTTTACATTAGAGTAGGAATTAGTTAGGACTCTATTATATTCATAGATGCTTTTGATATATTTATAATAGCATCGTTTGAATAGCTATTTTATTGCAACTTCATTCTTGCGTAGTTACATAGCAATTTGAGTAATGTTATGATGCATATACCCTGCTAGACCATTTCAAGTTTAACGACCTTGGGTTGACAAATTAAATGTGTCCTATGTTTAGGAAAGATTGTTGTAAGTGCACACATTAGTTCAGAACTAATGGAATGGATAGGCATAAATTATAAATGAATATAGGAACTCAACAAGCTTAAACCCCTAGGTGCCTAGATTTGGCCTCCCATGTGACCAAGAGCTAGTTGTAGGTGTTGGGCCGTTGTTTAAAAGTGGCCTAACTAGGGGTAAACTTGTAGTAAAAATTAAAAACAAAAATTTAAAGATTAAAGAAAAGGAAATAATGTTTTAAATGATGATGCTTTTGATTCTCCACCTAAGATTGAATTTGCTGGTATGAATAATAATATTTCCTTAGTTAAATCTATTGTTCGTGAATTTGAAGGCTTAGACTGTGCCACTAATGAGCTGGGTGGGGTTGGGAATCGTACCCCCCCACCCTGGTGATCTAGAGTCCATTAAGGTCTCCAACAAATTTGACGTTTTGTCTAAAACTCTGCCTTTGATTGCGGATTCGGTTGAGTACCGAGAGGCTATGGATCCTCGAGGGGAAGAGGGAATTCCCCTCCCTCCCCCCAACCCTTTGATGATACAAGACTTACATCCTCTATGATTAACAATGGATTTGATGCAGACAATGCATTTTTTGAGATCATTACTATTGACCCCTTTGTTGGCAAAGCCAATCCTAACAATATTCCCACCCTATCTAGCCTTGGCATCTTTGATGCCGACACGTGTGAGGAAGGTTCCACTAATGGAATTCATGATTTTGAGGTGGAGACAAAAATTGGTGTAGTCACCAGTTAGGAGGGACCTCAAAGAGATCAATCTGGACCGAGCATCAAGAGTAAACACAATGGAAAGAAGAGGATATGAAGGAGACAATGTAAAATGGATGTATTAGATCATGAAAACTGATTCCAAGCAATTGGTAACATCCGTGTTACAAGATTCGGCTCACCGGCCTGTCACATACATGCTCGATTATAGAACAAGTCAACTTTGGACCTCTAAATCCAAGATCTATCCTCTATGTTCTATTTGTGTTCTCTGGAATTCTAATGCTCAATTACAATTATTTATACAATCCAAGGGGATCCAGTCGGCCCAAAAGGGAACAAATATCAAAGAACAAGATCAAACGTGTAAAACCAATAGGTCGGCATCCGCCAAAGAGATTCCTCTAGAAAATCCAAAGGATGATGTGCAGATCAAAGGGAAGGTTAGCCACACACTAAGGAACATCAGAATCAACTAACTAGGCTCCGCAAGCTATGGAAAGGATCTGGTAGATTCACCAATGCAAATAGGTCCAAGCAGTTCCGGTGCCAACAAATTGTCTTGGAATCTGGAATCAATAACTTTCTGAAAAGTGATCCAAATGCTTCGTGGTTTAGGAATAAGGAAGATAATCATGCCTTCAAGCAAAATGTAGCTCCACAAGATCCGATGAGCCAATGCAAGAAAATATAGAAAGGAATGTTGAAACTACGAAACATAAAACAAATTGAAAGGAAATGTTTTTGGTTGATGCAATATTGCCAAGAAGTGGGGATTCTCTTGCATCAGAAATGACCTCCAACATCTCAGTCACAAGTGGGGATTTTGACCATGGTGAGGACTCAATGTATGATGGTGATATTGAAGGGGGGGAGGCTAAGGAGTTGGATGGCAATGATCCCAATACTCGTCCTAAGAGAAAATGGGGAAGACCTAGAGGTTCCAAGAATAAGGTCTCTCATCTTCCTAAAGAATCTTAATGGGAAGTTGACTTCCCCAAATGTTTTAATAGTTTCAGGACTGCCAAGGAGTCCACATAAGATCCTATGTATATGATGAAGTGCATATATTGGAACATTCAGGGAATTGAATCCCTTGATAAAAAACACATCATTAGGATGTTGGCATTTTGCATAGAGATTGCATTAATGATATGTTGTCATTGATGTCAATTGAACCGGTAATGGTATTCATGTTTTTGATATTGGCTAGTAACTGGTTAGAAGAGCTTTGTGGAAGATGTTGTAAACCGGTGTGTTAAGTTTGTGAGTTGAACTGGTGAACCAGTGTAAAGGGTTAAACCTTTCTATGCAATGTAACCGGTAAACCCTATCAGTTGTTAAAACCTAACCGATCAAGTTTGTTGGTTTATTATTTGATGAGCGGTAATGATGTAGACACATGTTATAATTGTATGAGGATAAGTTCAAATTGTTTTGGCGTGTTTAGTTATTGTCTAGGGAAGGAGCAAAGTGGATTGTATCTAATGCACAACGCGTGATGAGTTACAAAGTTCAATGAAGCGGTTGGAGTTTTCTTGAAGAATGTGAAGAGATTGTCATGATTTCTAACAGTCAAGATTGTACCAACTTGTTGGTAATCTCAATGATGAGAATTAGGTTTTTGTTGTGTTACCGACCTAATAAATTTGTTTTTAAGGTCGATGAAGTTGCTTGTAAAGGTTGTTGGCAAGATTGGCAAAAACCTGTTGAGTGTGTAGTTGCCTAACCAATGAATGGATCTACACTTTGAGTGAAGGCAAATTGAAGCTTAAAAGGATCTGATCAAGCAAATGTAGTGTTATTCAGATAGATCAAGAAAACCTGTTGTTTTCTAACAATTACAGCAGAAGTGAAATCCCTTAACCGGGTAAGCTCTAACAAGCTTGGTTACTCATTAAATCCTCTAACAAGGTGGTCCATTAGCTTGGATTCTTAAATCCTCTAGTGAGGTTACTCCTAACAGGGTATTGTGCTTTTCATCAAGGCATATTTGTAAATCCCTTAATCGGGCGATTCCTAACCGGAATTAGTTCCTAACAGGACTTATTGTAAAGCTTTAATAGGCTTGACTCCTAATAGGGAGAACTTTAGAAGAGTTTAGATAGCTATCCTTGTGAGTCTTATCTCACCGTGGTTTTGATCTATTTGGGTTTTCCACGTATAAACATTTGTGTCAAGTGGTGAATGTTTTTGTGGTTATGATCTTATTTGTTGATTTGATTAACTTTTGATAAGGCATGATAACTAGAAGCATTGAGAGATGAATATGTTGAGTTATGATTAAGCATTGTTGATGTTTACAAGATTGAAGTTGTTTACTGTTAAGAATTCCTAAAGGACCGGCTGGAAGTAAGTATGAAGGAAAAGTCCCTTTTAAATGTTTTTCATGCAATAAGATTGGTCATTTTTGCTTCTAGATGTCCTGAAAGAGCTTCTAGGAATCATGAAAGATTTGTGAAGAGTTATAAGACTAATTTGGAATATCAGAGCAGACCTAGTTTTAGAAGGAATAAGGATAAATCATGCTATTATGTTGGTGATGATGATTTTGGTATTATTGATGATGATGATGATGATGATGATGATGATGATGATGATGATGATGATGATGATGATGAACCTGTAAGTGGAACCGGAAATAGAAGCTCTGGTAAAGATTGGGTCTTTATTGCTATCAAGGATGATTCTCCGGAACTTGTCATTGAAGAAACTCATACTGAGGAGAAGGATTTAGCTGCTAAAATTGAAGAAAAGGATGAATGGGTTATAGATAGTGGTTGCTCATATCACATGATTGGTGATAAGAGAAAATTTCTAACACTGCAAGAATTTGTTGTCGCACTAGTCAGATTTGGAGACAACAAGGCATGTAGGATCAAAGGCAAAGGAACAATATCATTGGATGGTAAGACTAATACTGATAATGTTTATTATGTTGAAGGCTTAAAGCATAATCTTTTTAAGTGTAGGTCAGATGGTGGATAGAGGATTTCATTTGCAATTCAAGGATGGAAAATGCAAGATCATCAATAGATCTGGATTGGAAATTGCTTCTAGAACCCAGACCAAAGGAAACATCTTTCATTTGAACTCTGGTGAGAAGGCTTGTTTGATTGCTCAGATTGATGAAAGATGGTTATGGCATAAGAGGATGTGTCATGAAAATTTTGATTGCACAGTGAAGATCAGTTCAACATAGGTTGTCATAGATTTACCCAAGATTATTAAACCTCATAATCCGATATGTAGAGAATGTCAAATGGGTAAACAAGTTAGAACTTCTTTTAGAATCATACATCATAAATCTAATGAAATTCTTAATCTTATTCATATTGATCTGTGTGGACCGGCAAGGACTAAAAGTTTTCAAGGTGATAGATAATTTATGTTACTTATTGATGACTATTCTAGAATGATGTGGGTTGCATTTTTAAAAGAAAAAATAGAAGCTCTTGAGAAATTCAAAGTCTTAAAAGCTATGGTTGAGACTAAGATTGGACTGAAGATAAAGTGTTTAAGATCAAATCAAGGCGGTGAGTTTACATCCGGTGAGTTCAACAACTTTTGTGAAAAGAATGGAATCATAAGACAACTTTTTGCACCTAGAACTCCACAACAGAATGGATTAGTGGAAAGAAAGAATAGAACCAAATTGGATGCGGTAAGTTCAATGATGACTGAAGCTAATTTGCTTGATATCTATTGGAGGGAAGCTGTCAATACTGCGGTATGCATTTTTAACAAAGTACACATAAAAGGTGATACCGGTAACACACCTTATGAATAATGGTTTTGTCATACTCCTAATGTTAGATATTTCAGAATTTTTGGAAGTAAATGCTACATTAGAAGAGATGATGCATTAGGAAAATTTGATCCTAGAAGTGATGAAGGAATATTTTTGGGTTATTCTACTAAGAGCAAAGCATATAGATGTTATAACAAAATATTGAATGGGATAATGGAGAGCATAAATGTTAAGGTGGATGAGCAAGGCAGTAATCATATCAGATCATATGACTATGAACTGGAAGATGAATTTATTAGACCAGAACCGGTAATGCAAGAATTTGTTCAGAGAATTGAACCAATGACTCCAGAAACATCAAAAAACTCAATAGTGGCTATTGAACAGCAGAAAGAGTCAGTAATTCAAGAAAATTAAAAGACTCCCAAGTATGTGAAACTAAATCATTCTGAAGATCACATCATTGGAGATAAAAGGAAAGGTGTGATGACTAGACAAAGGTTTGCTACTGAAGAGGTATGTTTAATTTCTCAAATTGAACCAGAATCATTTTTTCAAGCAAGTAAAGATGAAAATTGAATGAAAGCAATGGAAGAAGAATTAGATTAGATAGAAAAGAATAAGACATGGGAATTAGTTCCTAGACCTAAAGATAAGAATATTATTGGAACTAAATGGGTTTTCAGAAACAAATTAAATGAGGAAGGTCAAGTTGTAAGAAAAAAGGCTAGATTGGTTTGCAAAGGTTATTCACAGGAAAAAGGAGTTGATTATGGTAAGACTTATGTTCCGGTTGCAAGAATTGAAGCGGTAAGACTATTTCTTGCCTATGCTGCACACAAGAACTACAAGTATATCATATGGATATCAAATATGCATTTATAAATGAAGATCTTGAGGAGGAAGTCTACATTGAGCAACCCGATGGATTTTCTTTATCAAAAGACAAGGACATGGTTTGCAAAATTGAAGAAATCTTTATATGGATTAAAACAAGCCCCTAGAGCATGGTATGCTAGATTGGATAGATATCTTTCTAAGCTCGGTTTTAGCAAAGGTAATGCTGGCAATAACCTATATTATAAAATTGAGCATGATGACATATTGATTATTGAAGTCTTTGTGGATGATATCATTTTTTTAGGAGAAGAAAGTCTATGCATGAAATTTGTTGATGATATGAAGAAGGAATTTGAAATGTCTATGATTAGTGAGATGAATTTTTTCTTAGGTTTGTAGATTACTCAGACTGATAAAGGTATTTCGTTTGTCAAACTAACTATGTGAAGGAATTGCTTAATAAATTTGGACTTGAGAACTCTAAACCTGTCGGTACTCTTATGATAACTGGTTGCAATTTGTCAAAGGATGATGAA
Organism: Cryptomeria japonica; assembly: GCF_030272615.1. Lineage (NCBI taxonomy): Eukaryota > Viridiplantae > Streptophyta > Pinopsida > Cupressales > Cupressaceae > Cryptomeria > Cryptomeria japonica. Next base: position 444,867,752 of record NC_081407.1, on the reverse strand, counting down.
TCTCCTAAAGTGAATCCAAGTAGATACAAATCAATGATTGGTGAATTGTTGTACTTAACTCAGACTAGACCTGATATAATGAATGTTGTTTTTATTGTTTCTATATTTCAGTCAGATCCTAGAGGAACTCACGATATTGTTGTTAAGAGGATATTCGGATATTTGGCAGGTACAACAGACCTTGGGTTATGGTATCCAAAGAATGATGATTTCAGACTATGTGCTTATACAGACTTTGATTGGGTAGGAGATGTGGATGACCGAAAGAGCACTATAGGTGGTGCATTCTTTCTTGGAAATAAGTTGGTTTCATGGGTTAGTAAGAAACAATCATGCACTACATTATCTATTGTTGAAGCAGAATATGTAGCAGCTGCAACCAACTGTACTCAGATTTTATGGATGAAATAGATGTTGAAAGATATAAGGGTAAGCTATGATGAGCCTATTGTTATTCACTGTAACAATATTGTTGCTATTGATATGTCAAAGAATCTAGTATTTCATTCCAAATCAAAACACATTTCTATAAGGTATAATTTCTTGAAAGACAAGGTTGAAGCAAAGGAAGTCAGATTGGTTTATGTGCCTAATAAGGAACATATTGCAAATATGCTAACAAAACCATTGCCTAAAGATACTTTTGAATATCTTAGAGATCAGTTGGGGATTACCACCCCTTTGGAAGAGACTTAGAGATGTATGGACGCATCAATCCGATGAGCTTATAAGATATATTTTTCTGATCCGGGTTGATGAGATGTTGCTACTACTCAGGGAGAGTAGTCAGTTGTTTGGTTCAGTATTTTTGGTTTGGTATCTGTCCTTTGTCATTGATGTCAAAGGGGGAGAGATGGTGTTCATGTGAAAAATGGTCAAATCCTTGGGAGAGATGGTGCTTATATGAAAATCAACTAATGTAAGGGGGAGATACATTTTAGATCAGCTTATGGTAAATTGTTGGCATTCTTTGGCACTTGGATATTTTTCACATTTAGTGTTGCCATCAATGCCAAAGGGGGAGATTGTTGGCATATGTTAGATTTGGTTAAGTGTTATCATTGATGTCAACACTATATCCTGGTTGGATATGGTTCTGCTATCCCAGTTGGACCTATCCTGGTTAGACATGGTGTTTATCTTCATTTTGGCTATGATTCTAATCCGGTATGTTCAGATCCTTGGATTCGGTTTTGGATGCTTATTCGGGATGGTTATATGCTTGCCATATTCTATTGGTTCATGATTTGGTGCTCTTGTAGCTATCACTTATGTTCCCGGTTGATATTTCTTGGTACCGGTGTAGACACTTAAAAATAATTATTTTAATTATTTTTAATTCCTCACATAATTAATTAATTAATTATGTTAATTAAAATTCTTCTCGATATTAATTAAATATAATTAATATTGTCACTATAGCATATGATTGATTTATTTAATAAATCAATCCCTTTCTTTATTCTTCTAAAAAATCAAATCCTCACAAATCTTCCTCTTAGCTAATTAATTTCAATTAATTAGTTAACCTACATGATTCCTACAAATCATCTTCTTAACTCATCATTAACCTAATAAATTCTTCTAGAAACTCCCTAAACTCACTTAACATTATTCTTCTAATTTTTTATTCCCTCCACTCATTCTCTCTCCTAGTCAAATTCTCCTACAAATATAAATCCCACCTAACATTTCCTCTAATTCCCCTCCTAATGAGTCGTTAATGGCTAATCATCATGATTAGCCACAAAGTCAACTCTTTGTCCTTTCATCCAACCACTAGCTTTAAATGCTCTTTTTCTAGATGAATGTAAGATTTTCGAAATCTCACATTCCTCTAGGCATTTCCTTCTCCCAAGGAGTTTTTAATTCCTTTTTATTCTTCTAATCCCCATAATATCCATTTTTGGAGAATTTTTAATTCCTCCAATGCATCTTGTAGAGTGTGGAGATATGAAATGCCTTTAAGGCATATTTCTTGGTCTCCACACCCTCTCTTGGACCTTGTGTGACCTCACAAGTAAATCTTAGCCCTTCATCTCGAATTCATCCTAGCCATCCGTTTTCCTCTCCTCTTCCTATAAAATAGGGTTCCATCCCTTCATTCAAAAACATCTTGAAATCCAGTAAGCTTATGCTGCCCTTTTGAGCCCAGGAAATCATCTTGGCAACTTGATCATCTCATCCTTATCATTTGTCAACAAAATTGGAGAGCCATCCACATCTAGCAATCAAAGGAGCACATCAAGTGGAGCATTATCAAGGGGCGCCTTCACTTCATCAAGCTCAATCTAAAGGAGAAGGTAAAATAGCAAGGTGAAATGGTCTTTTATGATATTTTAGCATTCTGCATGTTTATTTCATTATGTTTTGATCAGTTTACCTTTCAAATATGTTTTCCCCTCTTCAACCGGTTAGCGATATTTGATGATTTGGTTAGATGATTTTGGTCCGGCTTATGGAAATGGTTTCTATCGTGTTGAAGGTGTTTCTTGATCATGTCCTAATTGTTTGGTGACTTTGCATTGGTTGGCGTGCTATTATGATGGTCCTATTTGGATTCGGTTAGACTTTCTATATTATTGCACTTACGGTTTCTACCGGTTGGTGAAACGTGTTGGATTTTGGTCTTAGCGAAATTTTCGGTGGATGTAATTGTTTGAGAACTTGAATTATGTCATTTATATGTAATGTAAATCATAATATTGATCTGGTGGTATCATGTGATGTTTTTTTTATAATTATGGGTTTTTGGGTTTAGGGTTTAGTCAACTTTATCATTAAGGTTGATGATATGTATTTATAGGTGACTTATTCATGTAATTGGGTATGGTTTTGGGATCGATGGTTATTTCTGCATTATGAGAGAAATATTTTTGTGTGAATAAGGTTAGATCATTCAACTAAAGTTGTGAAGGTTTTGGTGTTGCAGGGCAGACATCTATGCTTAACCGGAACTGTATCAAGCATTAGTGGATGCTACTTTCACAGTTCATTTTCTCTGGATTGCAGTCTGATATTTTGTAAGTCAATGAGATTTCTCTTTTTGTGATGAGTAGTGAGCTCTAGGCTGTTGGCCTGATTGCAAGTGCAATCCCCATTATAATTATTTCACATACTGCTGCAAAAGTATTATCTGATTGTGGGTAGGGTTTCCCACCATGTTTTTCCCCTTTACTGGGCTCTCCACGTCAAAATATTGGTGTCATGTGTACTATGCTTTCATGCTTTATCTTTCATTGTGTTGTGCTTCGGTATAAATCTTATAATTTGCATTAGCTATTGTACTTGTGTGAAAACTAATTCACCCCCCCCCCCCTCTCAGTTTTCTCCCGGTATCAGTTCATTCCAACACTTCCTACAACCTACAAATAGTAAGTTACCAAAATATAACAAATTATATGTTAAAAATACCTTTTGGTTGTCTTGGATGCAACCGTGAGATTATTTTTGTGATTTTGGGTTGTCTGTAAAAGTCAACCTCCAAGACCCCCTTAAAGAAGACTTTTAATTTGATACCTCGAGACTACCAAAAAATTAAAAGCACATAGGTTAGTAGTATCAATTCATGTTAGATTCACCAAAATGAATGCATGCAAATTTAATAAGTGGAATAGGCATATAAACTTAGCCTATTCAACAAACACATGCAAACCACAAAATGATTAGTATGTTGACATATTAATGATTAGTTGGATGTGATTTCTCATTGATCCAACAACATGATGGTGTTGTGAAGGTGATTAAGTGATGAAATGGACAACATATTGATAGCATATGAAAATATGGTTAAAACTAGAAAAGAGGCCTCAATTTATAGATTTTTCATGATAAAAATCAATGGCCAAGATTTAATGTCAAATGGAAGGTTAGGATTAAATATGAGTGTGATCCTAGATTTGGAGGCTTAGCCTTGTGACAAGTGTCACAAGGAGAAGTGATGTGTAAGGGCTAAGTGTGCTCACATGTGTAAGCACACATCGGGAAGCTCATGAAAGAGACATATCTATGACATGTGTAAGAGATATGTTGACTTGTGAAAATCACATGTGCATGACACATGTAAGAGGTAGGGCGGCTATTATGTGACTTTTCATGCTTATATGTGTGAGAAAGAGGGGGTAGGGAGACTTGTCACATGATGACAAGTTTAGATCTTGATCCATGTAAATGAATTCAAGGGCTAGGATTGAAGTTGATGTGAAATTTAATAATAGGGAAAATGGTAATGAGGTTTAATCAGTTAATTATGTAATAATTAATTGATTTAGTTGGAGGGTATGTGGGATAAGGTTAGGCATAATTGGCTAGAATGGGATAAGGTCAAGTGTAGTATGGACAAATTTAGGTGTCTAAAATTGTTAATATAATAATACAATAAAATATGTGATTATTAATACATATCTAATCTAATTAGTAGTATTAGTACTTTTAAACTTGTATGATTCTTCAAAGTAGAAAGATAACAAGAGTACATATATTAATTTTTTTCTTGCATTCTAGATGATGAACACAAATCTAGAAGATTTTGAAAGTCAATTGGTCCATAGTAAGCCCATAGATTTACAGTTTTGTAAGAGGATTCTCTTGTACTATGCTCACCATTGAGAAGAAATAAGTGTTCATTGTAGCATGCAATGAATACAACACTCACAACAAACACATATTTCGAAACAAAACACTAAAACTCAAATTCAATGAACAATACAGATATCAATAGGTCCACTAACTTTATAGATATATCTAAAAAAATAGAAATATAATAGATGCACTATCAAATTTGGAAACATGTAATGTATGTAAAGAACACTACCTTGGTACGCATGTCGGTTCATCAAACAACATTCATACTTGTAGAAGATGCATTATTGAGAAAGGAATATATTGATTCTCCATAACTAACAATATGGATCCATATGAATAACAAATTATATTGAAAATTCTCACTCAAGTAGAAGAGATGCTCATTCCACGTATTAATCCAATATTGCAAGTTTCCAATGCTCACAGTGGACAAGACAAATATAGTGGTCACACAATCATCTTCCCTAAGATATATAAATATAATAAAATGTTTGCCACATAGAATTGAAGATTTTGATTATTAATATTCAAAGAATTAATACATATGGGAAGCATTATGATTGCTATGTTAGTAGAAGTCATGTTAAGAATGCATTAGCATACAAAATCAAATATGAACCATACTACAAGGATGCTTAAATCAATATTGATACACTATCACTACTCCCTGACTCTACTACAAACATTTTATAAATGCTTCATACGATTGAAAGTGAAATTCAAGAACCGACATCAACAAATGTTGAGCTTGAAAATATTCAAGGTGACCTAGAAAGTGAAATAGAATATTTAAAATCATTAATAGTAATCCAACCAAGTAAACATTGTAATTTGCAAATCATAAAAGAATATTTGCAGATAGAAAATGGGAATGATGCTATTATAGATTGGCCACACATTAGTTCAACCCCCATAAATGAGTACACTGTCGAGGGTCTATTTGACATGGCATTTGCCACTCTTTTCCCAAGTGGAAATGCACTGCCCATGCAACCTCAACCTAGAGAAGTATAGCTTCATGAACATGCCTTGCATCTTATGCAGTTCCATGACAATAGATTTGGAAAATATTCATGCTTTAGATTTCTTCTTAATCTTATGATGCACCACCATAGCCATTTTTTTGCAAGGGTCTTTATCAAAAGAAAAGTAGAAAACAATATACCAACCTCAATTGAAGACCTCTATGTCCACTTAAATAAACTACCAGACAATCAATTAGTAGGAGAAGTAATAAATTTTGGCTCTACATTGCATGGGACATTATCATATTGGAATAAGTGTCATACTGATGTAACAACTATGATCAACCAAATAGGTTCCCCAACACTGTTTTTCACATTAAGTGCAATAGACACAAAGTGATCTGATTTACACAAAAAAATTGCAAGAGTCAATACACCTACATTAGTCTCTAACATACAATGTACAAATAACGTGATTAAAAACACACACACACACCACATCCCTATATCTACATCAATGGTTTGCAATCTCTCATGAAGAGGATATTGAGAAGCTCAAGGATGCAACAAATTATTGGTATTAATATGAATGTCAACATCGAGGTTATGCACATATACATGGATTCCTGTGGCTAGAGGATGCACCAAACATGGATGCACTAGATTGTTAAAATCCTATAGAAGTGACTAAAGCAAAATAATTATTTGACAACTATTCCACTACATGAAACCCTCTTTCTAAATATGAAAGAGGCAACATGATACATATAGCTCCAATGAATGATCCATGCATACTAATCACATTTAAAATATTCACTTCCAACCCCTACACTGATTATGAAGAGTTAGTTAATCATGTACAAAGACACACTAAATGTTTTGAATTTGACTTTCCTACACAAGAAATGTTGAATACACCATAGGATTGAGAGGGGGGAGTTTCTTCAGTCTATACCTCAAAAGTACTTTATTTCTGATCTTAAAACTTTAAACCACAACCATATAATCACAACAATAACAAATAATGAAAGTATAAAGCACAAAAAACATATGGACACCAAAGTTATGTGGAAAACCCAAGCAGGGAAAAACCATAGTGAGAATTAGACTCATTGTATGAATATAATTTGTTACAATATTTCCTCTGGAAATTATTTCTCTTGAGAAGACTTGCAAAACTAAGACACAAAACCTTAGGGAAAGATAAAAATAACTTGCAAAGCTGAAATATATTGTCTCAAGGCAAGATACAAAAATTTGCTAAGAGACTCATTGTCTTCTGATAGAGAAAATAATAGATGAATTGAAAGAAACAAGATCTCATGATCATGAAATTATCCTTGAACTACCGTGTCAAGCGACTAAGATCATGGCTAACATATCCGACTTTAAACTATATCTCAACACTTTATCACACAAAATATATTATCATCAAAGTCATTCACAAATGACCTTTGCACGAACTTAATATCAAATCTACTTGCAATCCACCAATACATGCTACTTTTCAATTCACACTCCTTCCATACCATCACTCTGACATTTGCAGTCATTTATATACAAGATTAATCATTAAAACCGTTAACTAGGTCAACCATAAATAGAATAAATAAATATAACATAAATTTGGCCACCCAAACTAATAACAACCATTATGGTCCACTCTAAGAGATAAAGAGGACCCAAAAACATCATAACGCATCCCTTTCAAATGATTCCAATGAACTGCACGTGCTAATACATCTCCCAAAGTTAACATCAAAAGAAACATGTAAACAAACATTAAAGCACATTAGAAAGTTGGCACCAAAAAAATATCTAATACAAATTTCAAAATGTGGATCTATAAATTCCATGTTGAGACCCAAAACACTAACCAGATTCATCCTCCAAAGCAAACCCAGACCAAAAGAATATGATGCAACTAGGATACAACACCACAGTCAACCAAAAACCAAACCAAATGACAACACATAACTCATAACATCATAACTTCACTTGCCAATCAAGTCATCACTTGAAAACTAAATTGAAACACAACATAAACCACAAGATCATGTCCTCCAAACTGCAACACTTGAATCCACATATTCGAAAGCCAACATGCATTCTCTGAAGCTATTCTGACAAACAACCTTACTATAAAAAACATCAGTAACCAACTCTACTATTTGAGTAATAGGAACCTGCAAATTTGATAGTGCAATATACAAAGAACACAGACAAGAAAATATTCAAGTGTTCTCCTCCAACAGGATCATAAAGCCTAAAATTGTCAAGATAGTGTTCTGGCAAATCTAGAAACTTGTAATCATCCAATGGCCCACGTGCCTGGAATTGAGAAGCATTACAACATTGTCACAATTTCAAATTAGAAATTAAATGAAATTCACAAACAAGTGGCATACTGTTCAAAATATATTTTTCTTAACATGATAAATCAATATAATATGAACAAATATATATATAGAAAATGCAAGTGGGTGCCCAAGGAAACATATTAGAAATTATATTTAGAACCATAATACACAATCTTCACATATTAGAGGAATGCAAGGCATTCTTCCACTAAGAAATTAAAAACTCTTTCCTACATAAATATTGTATCTTGCACATTGAAACTTCTACTAGGCCACCCTTTTGAAAATACTTCAACATCTCCATAAGACAATTCAACAATTCCAGAATGCATAAATACTATTTCCTGCATATTGAGACTTCCACTACATTTCCACTATGCCATCCTTACTTCAACATCAGTAACAACACAAGACAAGTTGACATCAATGACAACACACTACAAGTTGATATTAATGACAAAAAAGCAAAACATCTCAAGTTCCCAACAAGAAAGGGAAACATGTAGAATATAGATATAAATCTCCATGGAAAGAACAAATCCATAACATACTTTATTGTGTGATGAATCAGGACATAAATGTTCCAAACCATCAAGAAATGATGATAGGCTTAACATATATAACCAAAATATGCTCTCAACATGGAAAGCTAATATAGATTGTCAACCTATTATCTCAAGACTTCTTGTTCTCAAATACATTGTCAAGTATGCATCTAAAGCTAAAAGAAAATAAGAGAGTTGTGTTAATATATTGGCAATAATTTGTTCAAATGAAAGAATGGAAGACCCAGCTTTAAATGCATACAAAAATTTCATGCGTGAGATTGTTGTAGAATGAGATATAGGAGCACAAGAAACATGTCATATGCTACAAAAATTATCTCTCGTGATTTGTAATCATCAATTTATATCACTGAATGTAGGTAAAAAAGTGTTACATTGTCTTTAGACAACAATTGATGGTAGCGAAATAAATTACATACAATCCTACATGCATAGCCCATGTCACCTAGAAATGGTAGCACTAATGGAATCAACAAGATTTTTCACATATGGTGTTTGTCGCAAAGGATGCAAATGGTGAAACATAAAAGAAAAAGCTAGTCCAAGTCTTCCCACGATTTTATACCACTCCAAAAGAGGACGTTGAATATATTGAGACAATTTATTGGAGTGAGTTACTTCTATATAAACCTTTTAGATAAATCAACAATTATATAAACCTGACCAAAGAACAAATCGTCAATAATGGGAAGCACACAAACACACAAAAATACAATACATTGCATGTTGATCACACACCTCAAATTCAATGTGTTCTTGAAGAGGAAAATATTTCTGATGAAGAGATGGATAATCAAGATACTCTACAAATGAATAGATGGGAATTACTATCTCAAATGGGCCTTGCTAATAGTCTTAACTTAAATGACCTCGAAATGTTAGGCCAATATGATTTTGACAACAATAACAAATGGGAAAACCACAATATTCCTATAAATTTACACCAAGCTGCAATTCAATTTGTAAACACAAATAAGATGTCCTCACAAGATATTAGTCCCCCCTTAAATTTCAACAACCAAAAAAACACATTATCACCTAACCAACGACCGACACTTACTATCATTACAAGTCACTCAATAGATAATTGTTCTAAACAACCATTATATATGGTCATACAAGGAACAATATGAATTAGAAAATCCTATCTAATTAGTTGTGTAAGAAATGCACTTCAAAATCACTTGCTAAAGAAAGTAAACCTACTCCTTGTTCCCGCTTCAATAGGAATCACAACATTCAATATACAAGCCTCAACTATACATGCAGTCCTCAAGATTCCAAATAGAGATATGCAACCATTGCAAGGCCAAACATTGACAACATTCCAAGAAGACATGAAAAATATACAATACATTCTCATCGATGAGACGAGCTTCATTGGGCAAAAAATACTATTGAAAATTGTTATCAAACTACATGAAGCGATACCCAAAAACAAAATATTTTCTTTATTAGCATTTCTATAGCTCATGTAGGAGACTTCGCTCAGCTACCACCTATTATGGATAAACCTATCTATGCATCACACATACTTGCAAAAAATCTATCGAACAAATTTAATAAAATTGTAACTTTACAAATAATATTTAAACAATAGGGTGACGATTCACTCCAAATATAATTTCCTCGTACACTACAAAACATGCACAATTCAAAACCAATAGATAACAATAAGAAATTGTTAATTACCCATACAAACAAGTGATAACTTAATGATGAACCACTAGTACCAAACTGGTACTGAGAGGGGGGGTGAATCAGTACAAACACAAATACAGTCAAAAGCCGGTTTGACAGTAAATACCCCAAATGACTGATAAACAGAGATACCGGTAGAACAGAGTGCAACCAGTAACATCTAGTATAGCTCAATCAGTCATGAACCAGTCACTCAATAAGCTTTCCTCTTAACTCAATACTACAGTATCATTATATTCTCATGCATAAACCAGTAAACTTGACCATCAGATCTTCACAACAATGAGTTCAATATGTTTTATAAACAGGCATAAAACATAGAACCTTCATGTGCTTAACAGATAAAACAAAGCATCACAAGACAGAAGCATTTCACATGACACACATAATTTTCATGTGGAAACCCAACTCGGAAAAACCACGGTGGGGATGAATACCCACAAGCTGCTTTTTGAACTCTTTAGAAGTCCGCTTTGTTAGGAGCCTTGTCCAGTTAAGGACATTACAATAGGTTCTGGTAAGAACCGATCCTGTTAAGGATCACCCGGTTAAGGGATACCCGGTTAAGGGATACCCGATTAAGGGTTAAACCCGGTAGGGTCACCTTGTTAGAGGATTTCAAGAACTCAATAGCTAAAAGGATCTCCTAAGCTTCTCTAGCTTCTCAGAACTCATTAGCCTCGAGTTACCCGGTTAAGGGATTTGAAACAAGTCGGTTAAGACCACCCGATTTAAGGGATTTTGAATCAAGCCAGTTAAGGCTACCCTATTAGGGGATTTTACAACTGTTGAAGTGGTTAGAGATCAACAGGTATTACAATGATCTGTTAACAACACTTAATGCTAATGTAGATCCATTTAGGCTCCTCTTTTCCTTCTGCACATTCACTTTGCAGGAATCTCTTCTCTCCTTTGGTCTGGCAAGAATCATGTATCACTTTCCTTGGATACACACTCACAACTTTTGCCAACAACCTCAGAAAGAAACCCAGCATCGACCTTATAGGAGACATACAGGTCAGTAGCAGAAACCCTAAACCCTAAACCTGTTAGGTTAAGCAATTCAAACGGTTCGATCCTGACCGTTGAATCATGCTGCATTAAATGCAATGATCTTGAATCGATCTCAAGACATTCTCCATCGTCCATTATCCATTGTTTTCATGGCGACTGATAACCCATCATGCGTTATCACCATTTGACAGATTTCGCACATTCCCAAGGTAGATAGGAATAGTCATCTTCATGCAAGATCCTTCATGCACACAGAGCTTACGTGGCAACACGATCTATCCTCCATCATACTACTAACTCATCACACAAAGATCACTGATTGAGTCACACAGACTTGAGGTACTCCAACCGGAAACCCCGAAGTGGAAGCTGCCTACCAACTGGTAGTCATACAGTGCTTCCATGTGCCGGTTCCCATAACTTCATGCCAGTTCACCTTGAACAAATATGCTGCTTCACTTTGGCATATAAATCGGTTCACACATATGCCGGTTCCTCTCTCTTCACTTATCACGTGTGCCGGTTCACACTATGTCCCATATTGACATCAATGACAACATACAATATCATTATGTCTTCATGTCGGTTCACATAAGGCTCATGTTGGTTCACATAATGCCAAAAACAAGTAACTAAAAATAACTAAAGAAGATGACTTGATCAATCAATACATTTATTTGCTACAAATGCGCTAGTAACATTACATAATAAGAAAATGTTACAACAATTAAATGTACCCATTGCGCTCAGTATTGCAATAAAATACACAACGTAAATTAGCTACTATTGATAATGAAGACCAACATTCCCATGAGGTGTTACTAAACAAATCTCAACGTGCAATGCTTACAACAAACTTATGTATCCAAGTTGGTCTTGTAAATGGATCTCTTGGAGAGTTAAAAGATAGTGTATATACGTTGGGATCAAAACCACCAAAACTGCCAGACATATGTTACAGTCACATTTGAAAACTATATTGGTCCACCATGGGATGGAACAAACCCAATAACTATACTAATACAACCGCTATCCCAAGGAAATCATACACAAATACCACTATCCATTGCATGGGTTATCGCTATACACAAATCACAAGAACTAACACTAAATAAAGCCACAATTGATATTGAAAATTAAAAGACAAGGCCTCACATTTACAACAATCTCTAGAGTCAAAACCATAGAGGGTCTTCGCATAGAGCCTGCACGCTCTTTTGAGTGCCATTAAAAAATGAAAAAGAATCTATACAAAATTATTAGAAAGAAAGAAGAAGATCGCTTACAATTGCTCTCACAATAGCAAGTTCAGGTATGTACAACTACTTATATACTCTCATAAAGTTATAGACTTCTAATTATAATCTTCTTTAATAAAGAAAAAAATACTTACAATAGCAGTTTCAAGTGTGTGCAATTATTCATACACTCTCATAAAGTTATAGGCTTCTACTTATTCTCTTCTTTGGTAGAGTTTGCATTCTCTTTGGAGCACTATTTCACAATAATAAAAAAATTCATACAAAATTAGTAGATAGAAAGAACAAGCTCACCTGGAATTCCTATCCAATACCAAATTTAGGTATGTGCAATTAGTTGTCACAAAGTTTTAGACTTCTAATTATTCTCTTCTTCAATAGAGAAAAAATATTTACAATATCAACTTCAAGTATGTGCAATTAGTTGTAAACTCTTAAAGTTATAGACTTCTAATTATTCAATTGAAATATTTACAAATAATGGATTTCTAATTTGTTTTGATGCATTTGAATGCTAAGATTTTAAAAGAGGAGCTAAAAAAAGACAAAAAAATATGCATATAACTTTCATTCATCCAAATTTGATGTCACTATTTTAAGCGGATATAATCCAAACAATAAAAAAAGGAGCAAAATCTACAATTAAAAAAGAGCAAAAATTATGTACCAAATTGTATTAAAACTGATATATATTTATAGACATATATGTTAATATAATTCATTATATAATATTCAATTTTATTTATGTCTTCCCTTATTTTCTTATCAACTTATCCCTTATACCTCTCATGACTCCAAGCACTAGGGGAGAGGTGCCAATACGTGTGCACCCTAACTTTGGAGGTCCATGTGGCTTGCCACATGGACCCCACTTTTTGCCCTCCAACTGGATAGGTGATTGGACCAACAAAAAATAATTTTTTTCCCCATCAAACACATTAGACACATGTTCTGATCCCATTCATCCTACGTGTCCAAAAAACCCCAAAATTATGCATTGACCAAAACGTGGGAGGCCCCACCTTGACAACTTGCCCCTTAAATATCCCGTAGCTGATAGGGTGGTCGTGTGGCATCCAATCACATGGACACCTTATTCACTAACTTGTCTACATTTCCTACTCACTGCCACCCTGCATTCTTTCTCAATCATGCATTAATTTTGTGTCGCTTCACCTTATTGTCACTCCGTAGCTCAGATTTCCTAATCAGAATGGTGTTAAATGCACTTGCTTTCACGCCTTTCCTTCCAACTTTCCTTCAGTTTATCCTGCTACTTCTCAAGCCTTTGAGAGTTTACAGACTAGAACGTGTTCACTCAACGTATTAAAACATGCTCGCCTTGGCAACAACTCTAATTTCTTCATTGGCTTTGGCTACCACTCTCCCTGCATGTATGGTGAAGGGAATGACTCCACTGTACGACGTTTCTTTCGCAGGGCTTGGAAGGATCGAGGTAACCAAGGACAAGTGCTTTCCCTTAAAAACATTTTGATGGGTTTTTTGGATTGTAAAACTTGCAAGTGCGTGGTTACTTCCCTATCTCTCCTTGTAGGTAGCCGTAGAGGGGATTGAATGCAGTCGTGGTGCTCACAAGGGTGGATTTTGGGTCTTTGTATTCGACCCATGTGAGGAATAATCCTCACTAAGGCCTTCCATTGACCGATTTTTGCTTTTCTTTTGTTGTTTGTGTGGTTAATGTGGTCTACAGATTCTTTTTCTCTATGGTTTATGTGGTTTGTAGTTTTTGTAAAATGTAAAGATGTATAATGTGACTAAGTTATCATGATGTTCTCTATATTTGTCGGTTCTTCATCTGTTAAATGTAAAGGCACAAGTTATATGATGTGTTGTATATTTGTGGGTTCTTCATCTGCAAAATATAAAGATGTTGGTTTGTTGTTGTATTCGGCCGTAGTGATGATTAATCCTCACTGCAACCTTCCATTAGAAGTTATTAAATTCATAGAGATTTTTTATTGTAGCCTCAAATGCATATTTTTTCAATTGTAAGTTGTAATGTGCTTATATTTGTGGGTTCTACATCTATAAAATGTAAAGATGCATAATGTATAACAATGATGATTCTTGTGCCTATGTTATAATAATGTGCTCTATATTTGAGGGTTTTTCGTTTGTAAAATGTTAAGATGCATATTGTTTAACGTTTAATTGTTTCCTTTGTTGTTGTTCGATATTGGTTGATTTTTTTTTTAGGGTTTGTCTTTCTGAACACTAAAATATGTGTTCATGAACACAAATATCTCCAAAAGGGAAATGCAGTCTTCACAAATGCATTTAATTGTCAATATATGTATACATGTATAAAATTGTATAAATGTTCCTTTGACTTTGCAAAAGGGTTTCATTTTATTATCTTCTAAAAAAATGACCTATTTTTTGATTTGTTGTATCTATCTGGCATAATAAAATTAAATGCAATTTAATTTATTATTAAATATTATAACATAACACAAATTTAATTGTTATGATTAACATTTTTTAGGTGTATATAATTTTAGGTGTCAAACATGGTGGTTTCAATCCATGTTTAAGGTTGTGTCCTATAATTTTTTGGGGGTGTCAGGTATTTGTATACGTATAATTGTAATTTTTCAGTGCTTAAGGTGAGTGTTCATCTTGGTGTTTGTTATTGTGTTCATGTGCTAAGTGTTGTAGCAAAGTGATATTTAAATATTTTATATCATTAGGATTCATGTCATTCTATTTCCTAAACATGCCAACATCTTAGTTAGTGTTACCCTCCTCATTTTCCTGAGGCATTTTGTTCTCACGTTATAAAAAATAAGGAGTGTTTTATTTAGTCTGGGCTTGTGTAAGTCTTGGTTTTTGTCTTGTTGAATTTTTTCTTGAACTGAACCTCTCAGTTGAACCTCATCTAAGTTCAAGGTTCAAGTTCAAACAGAGTATGTTGTATCGCAACTTTGTTTTTATAAGAGTTAAAGGTCTTTGTAACAATTGTCATTGAACTTGAACTATTGAACCTTTTCAAAAAGTTCAAGGTTCACAGTTCAAAGTTGCGAAAGTTGAGTCTTGTTTGAGTCCAGTTCTTGTAACATGTAAGCCGCGACATTTTGGTGTCTTTGTCTTGGTTTGTCCTTTTTTCTGTTCTTTTGAACCACTTCTCAGAGGGTTCAAAGTTCAAAGTTCAAGGATTGTTAGCTTGACATAAAAGTGGCGAAGCACCGGCATGGAGGGAATATTTTGGATTTAAAAGGTGAACCTCGAGGGAATGAGTCATGATGAAGAGTCATACTTGAGAATAATCATTTCAAGGAAGGATATGGAGGGAAAAGACTTGTAATTAATGAATTCTTAGAGTTAAGTTTTTTTGGAGTGATTTGGCATAGATAAATATGCAGTTACAAATCATAGCAAATCGTGTGATCGATTTTTAAGCCTATTCTCAAGATTTGCTTTATTTTTAAAAACAAAATACTTGCCTTCTTCATTGGCCTAATTTGGTAAGTAAAGGATTTGCACAGGCGATATTTTATGTTCTTGACTCTTTGGATTCTGAGCTCTGCATGAAAGGTGAGTTCAAAATCTTCCTCTCATTCCTATGATTTCTTAAATTGGAAGCTTTGTTTGGTAGTTCAATTGGTTCATTTTGTCTAACCTGTTGTGCTTTTTCTGTTTGTAAATCCAAAATAGACCCAAATTACCCAAGATAGACCAAAGGTCTTGGTTAGTTTGTACCTTGCCTGAGTTAGGGAATACTTTTCTGTTGTTATTAGATCTCGACGAATGTCATGAAAGGGTACGAAATCCCACTGGTTCTCCCTTAGTGCAGAAGATTCTAGATAGTGGGTTAGTAGAAGCGACAACTTTCCCTCCAACGGTGTCATGTCCTGAGCTGGTTCTATAATGCATGAATATATATGACCCTGTTGAGAGATGTATAAAAGGTGCAGATGGTGAGGTTCTACTCAGGGTTAGTCGGGAGGTTGTTGCTGTCATAATGAAAATACCTGAGAAAGAGCAATATGAGGATTGGATAGTGGGTAAGTCGCAGGGACTTTTCTCTTAAAAGAAATCATTCTCTAGGAATGTCATTGCTAGAAACTGGTTGTTAAAATTTCAAAGGGGAGGTTCCTGATTGCCAAGTCCATTGACCCGGGAACATCTAATCAAAGAAGTAAGGGATATAGTCATTATGTTACATCGAGTGAGGAAGAATCAAATTTCCTTTTATTGGGAAGATTGGATGCACTTTTTCATTTAGGTCATCTTTGGTGAGAGAAGATATATTGATTGGGCAGAATTGATTGCAGATAGGTTACATGAGGGTTTGAGTTACTTCGATAATAAAAACTTATATATGTCATCATATATCCTGTATTGCTTGGAATGTATTAGGTTGTGGCCTGGCTTGTATCATGAAGCGTGGGTTGATAATATGGAAATATTTGAATATCACCCACATCTAAGGCAACAAAGCTCCTATGAAAATTATTGTAAATTGCATGACATATTTCTAGGCAGAATGGTGTACGAACTGAAGGGAAACACTCATAAAAGGTTGTCCGATGAAGCCATGCAGTTGATAGGTATGTATGGTAGCTTCTTCATACAATTTCCCAAGTTTACTTACCTAAGGGTAAGGGGTTTTGAAGGAGAACGGTACAAGCTGCCTAGATGTGCATTTGATAGGCAGATTTTAATGGAGATGTGCAAGCAGCTGGCCTATATTGATACAATGTACAAAGCTAGACATCAGTAAGGTGTCTCATTTCCTATTGAATTAACTTATTTCATTTGTAAAGTCTCTGATGCCTTCAATTTGAATTAGAATTAAGAAATTGAATTTTCAAGTATATGGTCCATGAGCAAATTTTGATGCCAAGGGATTCGTTGCCGCCCATCTGACATTGAGAAAGGATTTTATCCATGTGCCAACTACAATGGATTTTTGGGCTGATTGTTGTGATGATTTTTAAGTTAGGAAGAGGACACATCAAAGGTTCACCCTATAACAGGTCATGGCTTTTGAGTTGAAAATGAATATTGCTAATGTCAAAGATGATGAGAGTGAATTTATGGATCCTCAGTTTGTGGATGATAGGAAGAAAGAAGTCATTCCAGAAGTGGACTGGGAAAAAGATGAGGAGGACCAAATTCAAACAAGAACATTCCCAGTTATCAGAAGAATAGAGAGATGGTTAAGGGAGCGAAGAATGGGAAAGGGCTCCATAAAAGGTTCAACCTCACCCTCTGAAGTCCCATTAGCTAACTCTCGTGTTAAATCTTGTGTTGTAGGATCATCCAGAATACAAACTAAAGTTAATCAGAGTGCTAGGCTGGTGGAAATAAAAAAGGAACCACCTCCTACTAGGATCACCAGGGCCAGAACCAAAAGTGGAACTAAGAAATCTCATGTGTATTCAGTGGTAGTTGATTTGGAAGCCTCTCCTGATATGGACAATCCTTCAACTCATCCAGACTCAAAGGTGCCAAATGTTGACAATGCAAATGAAACTCAGCAAGTGGATAATGTGGTAAACACTGCTACCACATTGGTAGTAAGGAATGAAAAAGAAACTGAAGCTGGCTCTGATGAAACTTCTATGCGCAGTGGACCCCTGTGGTTAGAAATACTCTGAATAGTAAGAAAAGGAATGTAGTTCCAGTTTTGGTTCTGCTGGAAGACATGGTGAGCAAGTACTTGGGGAAAACTCCCAAAGTGAAGAAGCTAAAAACTATTTCAAAAATTTATTTTGATGCCGACAGTGGGAATTGGACTGCGGAGATAGAACACCCATTGACAGATAAGAAAACAGAGAATCCTACAGCCTAGGATTTTACCGTTGAAAAGGTGAATATTGGTACTGCTTCTCGGGCCACGGATGTTCTTCATCTTGAAGCTTCAATGAAAGAGATCATAACCAGGACTTGGAAGGATGAAAAAGACAAAAAGGAACTAAAAGAAGCCTTAAAACAAATGGCGGATCACATTGATGCAATCCATGGACCAGATCCCCAACCACTGTCTGCACAACCAACACTCTTCGACCCTAAATCCCCTAGCAATTAGAAGTTGCTTGCAGAAGTACAAAGGAATAAAATGGTGCATGGGGTGTTCCTTGAATGGTTGGATATGATCATAAAAGAGGGAACATAATACATTTGGCATCTGAGCAAGGTGTATGATGATGTTGCTAAAGTCATCTAAGAGTTGGGAAAATAAATCACAACCTGGAAGAACAAAGAAGCCAAATGGGCCCGAACAGTAGCCCACATGGAAGAAATTCAAAGGCATGGTGTAATGAAGTTCCTTGTAGAGAAGCCTTTATAGGGATTTGATGACAATGTTTTGTACATCTGCAAAAAGAACATTGAATGGATAATTTCGGTAATAAAATAGGGCTACGAGGAATTTGTAAAACTTGGGCGAGAATTGTTTGAATTGGTGCAAAACATGCTTAATGATCTGAAATGCATAGGGGTGAAATATATGAAGGAGGATGGACAAACTGTTGACACTGCTGATGCCATAAGGAAACCCTTTGAAATGCAAATTGATATGGTTAAGAGTGCAATGGTGATTACCAAGAATGATTTCTCCACCATTGCCAAAATTGAATCCTTACTATTTTTATGCATAGATCATTTGAACAATCATGTGGATAAAGCAAAACAGGTGCGTCGTGATAAGGAGATTTGGCAACAACGAATTTTACACATAGGCATTCTAAATGAACCTGTCATCCAACAATTCATGGAGTGGAAGAAAGATCAAGTTGGTCGTCTATTGTCATGCAATTGATATCTGTTTTCGGGTTTTCTTTGTTCTCTGCTATGTTTTGTCAAGAAACGGTTTTATAAATTAGTTTTTAAAACAAATTGTTTAACTTACCCTCGGGCAGGGTGGTGTAACTCTGTGGTTACCGAGTAGTTGAGGTAGGAAGTTTAACTATATATTTTTGGAAAAAAGACTGGGAAAAGGTCCGAGAAATTTTGAGAAAAATTAGCAGGCTTTGTTATTGAATATTGTGGATTTTCAATGAAGACATTTTATCAATGAATAAAATTATACATTTTCGGTAGCTTTCAAATTTGTGTATTTGAATGCGGAAAGAAAAATCTCTGTTGGGATATATAAGTTTGCGCAGAATCTGTTGCTTCTTTGATTATCCGCTTTTCATATGTTTGTCAACGAATTTGATAAGTGATCCTTTCATTAACTTTGTGCAGATGTTCTGATTCCACTTGTCCTGTGAGACACGAGAGAGACTCAATCAGAATCCATGATATTATGGTTTCTTTAATAAAAAAGTTCTGAGAAGTGAAGTTATTTTGGTTGCAAATCTGTGGGTTTACATATAGAGTATTTATCTTCCTAGCATTCATGTGGTGTTGACTTATGAATGTGAAATGCCTTTTCTCGCATTTTGGTTAAAAGTGAAGTTAATATTTGTGTATGATTAAAAATATTGAATATCATATGGGAAGTTGCACCCTTATGAAGAGGGTAAACTATTCATTGGTTTATCCAACTGTTGGTGCAATTTGCCTTTCGCAAAACTAAGGGCATACATGAGTCATTCATCGTAAAATTAAGAAAGGCTAAATCTGTTAACCAATAGTTAGAATGACAATAGTTTAAGACATTGTGTATACATGGCTCTGCAAATTCCTAGGGGAGTCAGGTCAATTCGGTGTCCTAAACATACCAATTGTAATTGATTTCAATTACACTTACACACATTCGAAAAACAATGCCAACTAAATTTGTCTCTTATACAAAATCACAGTTTACCCTTATATTTGATCTTAACAATGAGGGTATGCTGCTACATGAAACCCGTTTGCTAGTGGATTGTGTTGCACTCAACCATTCAAAGTGAATGGATGAGCTCTGCAACACAAATCAACACCAAAAGTCCTTCAAATGGTTGTGTGTTCTCATTGCACTACTGATTGATAGTGGAATGGAGAGTGGTAGCCATCCCGGAGGTTGAAGGGAGAGTCGTACCCAAGGTGAGGATGTTCTTATATGTTGGGTGAACACGCTATGCTTTGTAATGTGTCGAAGGCTCAATAAGAAGTGGGAGAAAACTGAAGGAAAGTTGGCATAGAAAGGCCTCAAAATAGGTGCATTCAATGCCTTTGTGATCGGGAAAGCCGAGCTATGCAGTGGTAGTAAGGAGAAGCAATGCAGAGTTAATGCAAGTGACAAAAGGAATGTAGGGTGGCGACGGGTATTAAAAGTAGGCAAGTTGGTGAATAAGGTGGCCATGCATTATTGCAATATTGATAAGACAATATTGCACTATTGGTAACACATAATTACCTCATTGCAATATTGATGTTATTGGAATCAAGGAACACTGAGAGGGGGGTGAATCAGTGTTCCACAATTTTAAACTTTATTAAACTAATAATATTTAACCACATAGCGCATATGAAGAAAGGAAAGATGCATTAACATAAAGCAAGTACTCATAACACCACAACACCAAGATTTTTTACGTGGAAACCCGGTTAAGGGAAAAAACACAGTGTTCCTTGATTCCAACAATGGGAACCATGTTCTCAGCCCCTAATGTTGGTAGTTGAGTGCTAGTCACTTGACTTGGGGTTGGACTACCATAGACACTACTACCAATCTGACTTGGAGTTGGTGTGAAATATGCACTTCTCATAATCAGTGGTTGGAGTTGATGTGCTGCTTAGCCGCCTTTTCCTTGCCAAATTCCTTGCCTTATCCTGGATGGCCCTTTCCTCAGCCTCATGTTCCTTTAGTTCCTTCTCTTAGTCTTTTCTAGCCTCTTTGTCCCTCTTCTACTGTTCTCTTTACTTTTCCTTTTCTTAATGCGCAATTTCCCTTTCTATCTTGTCATGTTCCTTCTATTCCTTTGCCAAAAGACGAGCTACCTTATTCTCCTTAATTTGTTCTTTCTTTCAGATTTTCATATCCTTAATCTTTTTCTTCCTCTTCTCATGTT
Source organism: Cryptomeria japonica (assembly GCF_030272615.1). Lineage (NCBI taxonomy): Eukaryota > Viridiplantae > Streptophyta > Pinopsida > Cupressales > Cupressaceae > Cryptomeria > Cryptomeria japonica. The sequence goes on along the minus strand of NC_081407.1, from coordinate 444,846,334 downwards.
CCATTGCTTCCTTCATGTAGTCATCTGATGTTAACAACTAGGATTGGTAGCTCAACTAGATACCAACATCAACTCACTTTTGACATTTTTGGTTGACAGTATGCACAAAGAGTTTTAAGAATATGCTAATTAATGGGTCTGATTGAGAAGATTGCGAGTCATTATCTTGGGAGCCTACATTGGCCTCCATGTCAATGGCAACTACTTTTGAATCTTGTGTACATTCTATATCAAATGCACAATTAACATAGTAATGCACCAACTCAGATGGTAGGGTTGGTGGTGGTGATGGGAAACTAAAAATCCCTTGTTTGTCTTGGCCCTCAATGTCAATAACTAGATTCATGGCACCTTCTACTACCCAAGAAGGTGGTATTGGATCAGAGGAAAGACTAAGATCGTCCCCACTATCGTCAACTTGAATTTCGTCCATTTGTTGAGGTAGTTCATTGGTGTCTATTCGTGTAAATGATTCAGTTTGATAGTTGTGAGTAATGTTTTTTGCAACCTCTTGCATTGAAACAAGGATGCCTGATAGGCTAAGTATGTTTTGTATTCCAAAAGCTTCATCACTATCATTAATTTTGAACATGTTGTTGGGATACATGTCCCCAATGAGTGCATGGGGATTAAGGGGCCATATCCCAGTCCTCTTGAATCCTGCTTTTATGTTTGAGGCTATCAGTGCTTTTGACAATGATTTGTTGCCTAGTTTAGCAAGTTCTGCCCTCCTGATTTCCACATTGGGGAATCTTGCCAGCCATGATGCTCATTCATGTTTGAAGTATGTTTTGAAAGGAGAAAAGATTCTAACATCGAGGGGTTGTAGTCTATGAGATGTGTGAGCTGACAATGTTAGTATATCAATGCCTAGCATTCTTCCCTCATGGATGGTTGTGAGTGCAACATGACTTCCATGACCATTGAAGATGAGCAATTGCCTATTGGTGTCTGAGACCCCCCTTGGAATAGAGTGTACAAAATGGTGTAGCCAATTGAGGAAGAGTTCCTTTGTCATCCAAGCATGTGGCTGAGCTACCATGCAAGTGCCTGGTTCGAACTTAGAGATGTAATTTTCTAAGTGCCTCTTCCCCTTAAACAAATAGAAGCCTAGAATGCTCTGGATAGCAACATTAACACAACATAGAATAGTGATCCATTCTTGATTGTTAGGAATGATGTAGGAGACACTCCTGCTTCCTCTTCTAGCCAACACCCTCATGGCCCCATTTTTGCCCGCTTGGATGCATGTTTCATCACAATTCCATATGTGAGCTGGACCATATGGATTTGCAGAATATGCTTTCGATAGTGTCTCATAGAAAACAGAGACAATAGTAGGTCTAAGGTTCAATGCCCTGTCTTTTTCCAACCCTTTAGTTGTCCACAAACCAAGTTCCAGATATTGGCCCTTAAAACCTGACCACCAAGACTTCCTAAGAAGCTCATTCTTGAAAGGGTTGGGTCTAGTTTCACAAATTTGAGCGATCTTTGCCTTCAAATTGACAATCTCCAGTCCATGTCCAACAAATGCCATCTCCTTGCACCATTTGACAATCAAATCCTCTTCGTTATTGGTGAGGATTGTTTGAGGACCTTTCTTCGAGGTGGTTATGAGACCACCTAACCATTTGGACAGTGTGGTTGTTGGGATGCCCCATTTTTTCAATGTTGTCCTAACAAACATGTCGTTGTCCTCAACATCTTTTAGTGTCCTTTTCATGTCACATGCAGACCAACACTTTTGTGTCAACTTAATTATTGGCGGCCTCTCAAATGGAATATCCTCCCCCTGAGATGGAATTGCCTCCCTTGTCGGTGCTACAGGCTGTGGATTTGTCACTATTGGGTCCGTATTTTCAGTGTCTAGGGGGAATTTGACTCCTCTTTTATGGCTGCCACCTTGTTGATGCTTTTTTTTTATAGTAGGCTTTGTCCTTTGATCTCCCTTCTTCATCTATAGATAGTAAGTAGAAATAGTATGGTTGAGTATGGGTAACTATGAAATGGCACAATTAACAATTATGAGTAACTGCTATGAATTATATACCATGAGGATGTAAAAAAAAAAGGATAAAGGAGGCAAATAAACCAAGAGGATGCAAAACAGTAAGGGTTTTAAATACTGCAAAGGAAACAATAGAACATAAATGAAAATATTGGAATGAATGTGTTAACATGAAAATAGTAAGGGGATAGAGAATTGAAAATAAATTGAACACAAAGGAAACAAATATACTGGAATTTTGTTGAAAGAGTAAGAAAATAATCCATGACTAAGCTAGAAAATAGAGACTGTAAAATGTGAAGGGCATGAGATAGAAAGGGATGAAGGGTGTGAGACAAAAAGGGATGAATGATGACAATAAACCATGAGGGTGTAAAATAGTAAGGGTTTGTAAATTTGCAAAGGAAATGATCGGGAAGGAAACAATATAATATCAAAGGGACATATTGGAATGAACATCAAAACATGAAAAGAGTTAGGGTTCAAAGAATTGAAAATAAATTGAACATGAAAACATGAAAATAGTTGAGGAAACTTGAGATTAGAAAATATAATGAACATACATAGGATTCGGTACAAAAGAAACAATGAATGTTAAATGCACTAAATAAACTATTTGGAATTAAGAAACTGAAGGCCTTAATTTGATAAGTTGAAGGGAACAAAATGAAACAATAAGTATTGGGTGAAGGGAACTAAATGAGTCATTAGAATGTAAAATAGTAAGGGTAAGCATAAACCGTACACGAAATGAAATTGAAGGAAACAATGGAACATGAAATGAACGTATAGGAAAGAACATCAAAACTTGAAAATAGTTAGGGTTTCAAAAAATGAATATAACAATTGACATGACCATTTCCTTGGAACAACAAGGGTTTAAGGCACTAAATAAACCATGGGTAATTAAGGAAAACAAATACTATAAGTAGTTAAGTGAAACATTAAGTAATGGATGAAGGGAACTAAAGAAAGCAAATAGAAATGAAGCAAAAAATCAACCATGATGATGTAAAACAATAAGGGTTTAAAGGGCAAGAAAGGGTTTAACAATAAGAGCACTTATTAATTGGAAGAAGATAAATACTTGGATGCTTGCTGTGACTTCTTCGAATTATTCGATGCCTTCCGTGTCTTCCTACTCCTCTTTGATGCCTTATGTGTCTTCTTTGTGACTCAAATGATATAATTTCATTGCTGCTTGTATGATTTAAACGTAATACTTGTTTGTTTGGCCTCTTTAATGTATGTACTCTTGCCATTTCAAAATTTGAATTTGGATTGCATTTGTAGTGCCCATTTGATATCGCCACTTATGTTTGAGTTGATTGGTTTTTAATGGAAAATGGTGGCCTTACGCAATTTTTTGTGTGGATGAAGTGGGAGAGGTGATGAAGTGACCAGTAGATGTGCGTTGAGGTGACTATTTGGTGTGCTATAGAGCTAGACAGATGGGACATATGGCCAAAAAACGTGTGGACATGGTCATTTTATAATAGGCATACGTGGTCTTAGTTGTAGGGTGTAGTTACCTATGTCGACCTTGTTAAGAGTTGATGGTTGTTTATGTGGCAGTCTATATTTGGGAAATTGGTTTGTAAATAGGGTGACAGGCCTCAGATGAGCGTAAATATTATCCTTACTTTTTGTTCATGTGGGCACACATAAGTTTTGCATGGGACCCACTGCTATGCACGTCAGAATCTGTCATTGTTATGAACAGGTGAATGATATAGTCATTTTTGTTTGACTACTTTGTTTGATACTTAATGTTTTCATTTAATATATATATTTCAATCAAACTTTAACCGGAATGTGGCCAAATTCACGGTGATTCATTAATGGGTTTACAAAAATTGATTATTAGTCAAAATTTGAACACGTACTATACGATCAAATATGCCTTAATGAACCCTAACTACCCTCTACTATAGCATGTTTAGGACCTTGCACATGTATTGGCTCCTCTCCCCTAGTTTAGTTTGTTTTCACATTTTTCAAATTTATGTATGACTTCCCTTTAGAATAGAAGAACAAACCCTCGGCACTAAAATTCTTGTGTTTTCCTCAAACAAAAGTAAGATTAAAATTCCAATGTATCATAACTAGGTTAACTATTTTTCCCTTATTTGTAAAAGCAATCTGTAACACGATATGATGCATTGCTGCAAGCTGATATATTGATTTGAAGATGAAGACTGCAGCTAGTGAAGACAAAAGGCGGCCAGCATATACGAAGTAAATGGCTTCCTTCTTCCAACTGCAAGTGTAAGCGATGGGTAGGGACATATGGAGATATCGTAGAGGTTTAGGGGCCTCCTTCAAAATTCTTTCTTGCCATGACAGGGTACGTTTTGTACTGCTTTCTCTAGCTGTATATATGTTTTTCTTTTATTCGCTGTTTGATTTTGAGAAACTTGTGGTTTGTATTGGACACACACGCAGTTTACTCAGACCCGCGCATTTGGTACGGCACAAGTGGAAGAAAGAGTTCATGTTGAACAAGAAAGAGTTCATGTTGAACAAGGCAAGGCAACTCACTCTGTAATGCTTTGGCTTTGGATTTTTCGGACTGACTTTAGAAACTATGTTGATTGCCTTTACGATTTCCAATCTGCATTGCATTGGTCCTGTTGCTAAACATGGCGAATTTCTTTACCTTGCTCTGTTTTGATCTCAGGACTCACATCGTCTAAATTTAAGTTTTCGAAGATCTCCATTTAAAAAGTTTTTCCCAATAAGAAATTCCCTTCCACCATTAGCTTTTTGATTGCTGGAGTTGTACAAGATTGTCTTCTTAGCTAAGCCACAGTCGAAAATTCAGACTCACATCTATTCCTTGTAGAGAAATTAGATAACAAGACACCATAAGTTTGTCCTTCAACGTTATTTTAGGTCGCTTAATGTCATGGTTGATGAAAGTGTAACGTGAGTGCTTGAGTGCAATAGTCTATAACTGACATAAAGAAAATACTAACAATATGCAATATTAAACAGAAGCACCAAAGAACTGATTGAGAATTCCTTTTAAGACTCATATTACAATACATTCATAAATAGAATAAAGTGACAACATAACAAATGGGTGGCATAGCCACTTATAAATGTCTGATAGATGATGATGTGTGTAGTGAGAGCCTACATATTGATGTACGTAATATGTACGTTCCAATGTGTTGGTGTGAATGAGGTTGTATCCTAATTAGTTAATAGTTAGAACCTATTCACATGTTAAGTTTACTTAGGCTAGCTTGCATTTAAGCTAGTTTTCTCAAAGTTGCTTTATGTAAATTATCATTTAATATTGTTCATAGGATCATGTTAGTTATCCTAGGTGGCATTCTAGAAGATATGAGTTATAGCTCATTATTTAATATTTATTTTAGGCCTTAATCATAATGCATCATGCGTTTAACATTTGTAATTAAGTAGTTGTAATCCTACCTCATCATCTTGCCTGTATAAGCAAGGCACATTTGTACATTGTATCATATCAATTTCATCTCCATTATTTCACTGTTCATTCAAGCTCATGTTCAAACATTCTTGTGTGGTTGGAATCTTTCTTGGTTGATCATGAAGCTGTACTCTGTGGATGAAGAACATACAAAGGGCTTAATGAGAGAAATTTATAACCATTCCAACATCCCCCTTTCATCACTACTTAAAAAGCTTGGAGGAGGATAACTTCGACACAGAGATTCGGTACTTGCTAGGACTCGCCGGGACTTGGCAAGTCTCGAGCTGGGTGACCTTGGGTTAGTCCTAGGTGCTTAGGCTCGGGCTTGTCTGAGTTTTGGGTGAGACTCGCATAGACTCGGGATTCACGAACTCGGCTTAGACTTGATAAGTCCCAATGCCCAGACTCGGCCGACAGACAACAAGCAAAAGACAATAAAAGAACATAAAATAAAGTGTTCAAGTTGTTTTTTTTTGACTTATATTGCCTCTACAACCCTAAAAGTGAGCTCATTTCATCGTATTGGCAAAATAGGAGGAGAAGAGTGAGTTGTGAGGAAAAACTAAAGTTTATTGTAGGGCAACCAACAAGGAGGAAGACCAAAAATTCGTCAGCAAATCGCATTGGGGCAACATAATACTCACATTTGGTGCATCAGGAGCTCCATACAAATGGTTGAAAAGAGTTTACATTTCATTTCAAGTTTGTTCTAAGAGGTAAGATTAATTTTTTTTTGGTTTTTTGGTGTTTTCTAAGGAAAAATTATGTGATTGTTTTTTTTTAAACATTTCTATTCATTTCCTTTCAAAGAAAGAGCAAATCTTACAATTTTTTGTGAAGAAAGTTACAAACCCTACATTTTGTTTTGAAACAAACCTTCATTATTTTTTGGAACAAAATGTACAATTTTTTTGCATTAGTTTATAACTGACAATGCACAAATGTTTTTTTTTGTAATTATGTCTTATTGCAGCAGCCTTGACCTTTTGAAAATCATATTTTTCACAATGTCCACTCCTAGAACAACTCTAGGCAGAAAGAATCCAGCTTGGAAAGATGTTGAAATTTTTCCTAGGCAAAAACAAGGAGAGGCCAAATGTAAATATTGCAAAACAATTTTTCATGGAGTCATAAATAAATTGAAATGCCATCTTGCCCACATATGCGACCATGATGCTGACTCGTGCATCAAAGCACTAGTAAGTTACTAGGGCATGGATAGGGCGAAGGAGGCCATTAGATCCGTCTATGCAGGAGATGAGAGTAAGTATTGTCCCCCTTGGGAGATCATTGATAGGAGATGGCACCTCCAACTTCTCAAGCCACCCCATGTAGCCGCTTATTACCTCAATTTGACATTCCATTTCCGTGCTAATTTCAAAGCCGATAAGGAGGTTCTTAATGGGCTCTACTCAATGATAGAGTGGATGTCACCTGGTGATACCGACACTATAATCCACGAGATACAAGCCTTTTCTAATGCACAAGGGAAGGTCTTCTCTTTCAAATTTGCAAAGATAGTCAGACAAAATTGCAGCCAGGTGAAAAAATGTTTTAAGGGCATAATTTAATTTTATAACTTAAAAGTCTTAAAGTTGGAAATGAGACTGATTTTTTATTTCATTTTCTCATTTCAGATTGATGATGGCAAATGTTTAGTCCTAAAACTCCAAATCTTCAAAGGATAGCTATTTGCATTTTGAGCCAACCATGTAGTGCTTACGATTGTGAGCGCAATTGGAGTTTGAATGATCTAGTCTTTGTTCATTACAACCTCCATCTTAGATAGAGATAGGTTTTGGACCATGACTCCTTCCCAATCACACTAGAGGAGGTCGAACCAGAATCAGAGTGGATCACTAAGGCTATGGATCTTGTCTTTAGTGACAAGGACCTTGATTGGGTCGACTAGGCAGATAGAGAGGTAGAGGCTGTAGCCATGGTAGAGGAGGATAGAGCACAAGCAGACACAAGCATAGCTGATGTTGGTGAGGGTGGCATGGAGACATGTGCAGAGACTATGGCGGCTGAATCATCTAGGACCTACCTTAGACACCTTCGTAGGAGGGATGCAGGCTCCTTTGTGCCATAGACTTGTAGTTATTGTTTTACTTTTGATATTTGTGTGGAACATTTGATGTCACGGATTTCATATTGCATTAGTTTTGTATACATTTGACAATATTTATATATCTAAGTTTGCTATTTCCTTCAGCTACAATTTGTATTTATACTTATATGATCGATCTATACTTGTGTATGTGATCAATTTAGCTTCTATTTGATGATGTTATTGTGTCTCTAAGGTTTACTTAATAAAGGGTTCATGAAACAAGTTTTAAATCCTTAAAAATCTATAAATTTCTTGGGTTTTTCACTTTGTTGAGTCTTGCCCAGTCTGCGTTGAGTTTTTTTGCCGAGTTCAAGTCCAGAGTCGAGTCACCCACACCAAGTCCGAGTCCCATTTCTATGCTTTGACATTGCCTACAATTTTTTCCCCAAAGTCAAGGGAATCAGTCTTTATCCCTCGTATTGATAGCTTCTTAAAGCCCAAGCAAGTCCTGCAAGCCAATGAACTTCATCTTGAACAAGCACCTCTTGAAGATATTGGCAAGTCAACTCACTCTCCTCAAATCTCACTATGGAGATGAGGATGAAAATCAGTGTGAAGCATAAATGGCACAACGACAAAACCCTAGGAAACACACTAGATCCGAATCTTGAACAAGAGAGTATGTAAGATACAAGCAAGAACGAATGAATAAACAGACAATTATACCTTCATGCAAACATCATGTTTACCTCCATTGCTCTTCCCAATTTTCTTGAAGTATTGTAATATTGCTCTTAGAACTCGATGTAGCACTACTTTGATAGCGTGATTGCATGAAGTCTCAAAGATTATGGCTGTGATGAATGATAAATAAAGATTGCTTTTATAGATTTTTAAAATTGAGCAATGGTGGAGATCTAATGAGAAAGATTGAAGATCAAGGGATGAGATTTGATGAGAAGAATAGATTGGGCTATTATTAGAAAATAACTAATTGCATGATGGAGATAGATAGAACTGATTGATTAGTTAAACTTGAAGTGAGTGGGAGTTGAGAGGTGGAAGTGAAAATTAAATTAGTATTAAATAATTAAAAATTATTTAATTGAGTGCATGACAGGAGAAAATAAATAAAATTAATAAAATAAAGATTTTATTTATTTTTAGAAGAGATATGTTTAAAAAAGTGAATAATAAAATAAATAAAATAAAATAAAATAAATAAAATGAAATAATTATAGAAGACTTAGGTAATTATTTTATATAATTTTAGGAAAGTAGAAGAAAAAGAAATAATTAAACAATTAAAATTATTTAATTAATGAGAAGTTAAGGTAATTATTTTATATAGTTTTAGGAAAGTAGAAGAAAAAGAATTAATTAAACAATTAAAATTATTTAATTAATGAGAAGTTAAGAAAAGAATTAAATAATTAAATAATTCAATAATTAAAGATTATTCAATTATTTGTGGAAAAAGAAATTAATTAAATAATTAAAATCATTTAATTAATGTTTGAGGAAAATTGGAATAGTTAAGTTTTTAAATTTTTTTTTTGACGTTAGAGGGAAAATTGATTTAGAAGAATAAAGTTAGTTATTTAATTATTTTAAAAGAAAAATTAGTAAAATGTCACTACTGGGTGTCTGGACAATTTTCAGTGCCTAGACTCACTAAACACCACTATAATTTTTTTTTTGAAATTCTACCAAATGAGTCAACAACATAACATGAATAATGCAAATAAAGATCTTGCTGTTGTAAAGTTTTGTTTAGTTTTTGATAAGAGACAATAGCAGAAACTTGCAACAATGATTTCAACAGTCCATAAGGTGTTGATATTCATTTCACATTACTGATTACTGACATAGCATCTAGATAATAACAGAGATGTATAAAATATCAAATTCAACTCCACAAGCATGAGAAGTCACCAAACACTGATCTAAAATTAAATACCTCGCCAAAGAGAAGTACCAAGAACCGGAAATGGATCTGAAAGTTATTGTTTGACTGCCAATAAATTTTCTGAGCAGGTCTGGTTGGTGTTGCAGCTTTGGAAAGGCATCAGCTGACCTTATAGCCACCCAATAACACTCCTGTGTAGTGATACCTGCCTCCTGTAATGTCAAAACAGCTTAGATTAGAAATCAATTGTGAGCACTGAGGGTCTGATTGGCCCAGTTCAGTGATTCTGCAGGTTTGAAATACGACTCTGAGCACTGACAAGGCTGCTAATGGTTTGCGACAGTCCTTAAAGAGCAAGTATAATCCTTGATTTCAGTCATGCATAGACCACCTTCCCAAGACATGAGTGAGCACCAAGCCAATACAACAAACCTATAATAGCTTAACACTGATAATGAAGAGGAGTACTGGTCTGCTGTTCACCCAACTATAGATTTTCTGTTCACAAATATGGGCAATAACAGCATGGGACTCCTAAAATCCACTTTTAAACAGTGCGAGACAGACACCAAGTATGGCTAACGGTAACAACACTTTCCAGATCTTCACAAACAGCCCTCCATTGGCACCAATGGACAGATTTCTGATCTGTAACTAATTTCTCAGTTAACATCCAAACTGTTAACTAACACTAGGACAAGGTGACAAGCCAAAGGCATCATCGAACCACCCAAACTCTGTCTGCTTGTCACTTCAATGACTGAAATAGTTAGAGGTCAGCTGGGTGACACTTTCATACTAAAACAAGACCCCAAAATGAAAGTGCTTGGGCTTGCAAATCACACGCCATGCTCATCAACCTGCTTTGTACAGCCTAACATGTCTGTACAGCCCTTTTTTTTATATTGCATATAAGGGGATAAGACTATTACAAAAAAACAGTTACAGATTCACCTGTATATCTCAATCTGGACAGCAGGTCCAGCCATCACCAGTTTAACAGTTTTACCTAAAATATAAACAGAGATATAGAAGTTTATACATATAGTACGACAGTATTTATGCCAAAAATGGAACAACCATCCATGAGGTACAAAAGGGTGCATCCATCCATGTCACTTATCCTTGAAGGATTTGATCTTGCGGAGCTTCCATCCATGCGGTCCAACCCCTGGGGCCCTCCATCCAAACAGCTTGTTTTCCGTCAAGGAGCTCTGTAAGAATCTGGATCTGGTCTCTGATAGGGTCTCTCGCTCTGGCTACCTCTGCTTGCAGGGTCTCCAAAGCCAGGTCCACTTCTTTCTTCCCTTTGAGTGTCTTTTTCCATTTATACCCGTTCTCCATCTCATGAAGGAACATCCTTGCATTTCCATCCTTTATGAATCTGAAGAATTTGTTCTTTTCCACATTCATTGTTACTGCTACCTGCAAGAGAATTCGATGAAGGGTGAGTCCACGAAAAGACTCAGTAAGGGCCCTACTTGAGCCCTGAAATTTATCTTCATTTCTTAATTTCCAAATGTGCCATAAAATCTCAGATGTAAGAACATACCAGAAAAGGTTAGTGTCTTTTTTTAGATCTTTAATGTATCCAATTATAACATCTAAAACAGTAAATTGAACAGGAAATTGAATACCAAATAATAACCAGATTTCTTTAGCAATGCTACACTCAAAAAAAATATGTCTAATTGATTCAGGAACCCTGCAAATGTTACAGATGTCATTGCTGTTATGATCTTTTCTGATTGGTAACCTGTTTAAAATCAGCAGCCATTTAAAACATTTTTCCTTAGGAGCGACAGGTTTACTCCAGAGCCTATTGAACACCTTCTGCCACTGTTTAACTGTAAAATCTGCAAACCACAGCTTGTTAGCATGGGAAATTATTGATTCATCATAAGTTAGTGTCTTATAAATAACACTAGTTTTAACATTACACACTGGGATGGTATTATTCCACAAAAGGTCCTTACAGCAGTTTGCATCATTATTACATTTTTTGGGCAAAAGCTTCTCACAAGCTTTCTGTAACAAAGTATATGTGCGCTTATGGGAACTCAACAGGTTAAATTTAGCTCTAAGGGTGTCCCAATCCAGCAGCGTATCATTCTCAATGATATCTTTAAAGCAACAGATGCCTTTTGCCGCCCATGCTTTGGCAGAGCACCCCTGAGTAAGGGCCAAGGGTTTGGATGAGTGTAGGAGGTTCCACCAAATGGATCTAGACCCGTAAATAAACTCATTGTTGCTGACTCTATAATTGCTGATAAAGGGCTTCACACTACTCCAGGCCTTCCAGATAGATTTGAAGACGTTGGACCCCTGAACTGAGACCTCGAAGTCTCCAGCCACAAGGTCACAGAAAGGGAGGGATTTCCAAGTTTTGGCCTTCTTTGGCACGGCTTTCAGAATATTATTCCTAACCAGCACTTTCCACGGTTCATTCCCATCTATAGCCTGTAAAATCCACTTTGCTGCAAGAGCAATTCCTTGGAGTCTCAAGTCCTTAAGTCCTAGGCCTCCCAGTCTCTTATCCTTATGGCACCACTCCCATTTAACATAGTGCATTTTCTTTTTACCTTTTCCAATCAGACCACAGGAAGTTCCTGATGGTTTTCTGTATTTCTAGGATCTGGTAATTAGAGAACATCCATACTGAAGAGTAATAAATATTGTAGGAAGAAAGAATTTTCTAACAAACCTGCATTCTCCCGGCAAGTGAAAGATATTTATTATCCCATCTGTTGAGCTTATTTTCTATTTTGGTTCTAACCCATTGCCACATATCTTTAAGAGAAGGGGATATTGCAAATGGAATTCCTAAGTATCTGACTATCTTGTTAGGTCCTCCCCATTGGATCCCAAACTGCTGCAACCAGCCCGGAGGCTGCTCCTCCCATCCAAGCATGATAGATTTGCTTTGTGAGATTTTAGCTTCTGAAATCTCCCCTAGAAACTTGATTTTTCCTTCTAAAGCATTCAAGTTGTGCTTACTGATATCTAGAAAGAGTGCTGTGTCATCAGCAAATTGTGCATTGATCAACTCTTCTCCATTTGGAAGTTGGATCTCTTGAACTTTAGGAGAGATAGTAGAGTCTCTAAGAATGTAGAATAGGGCATCGGCTGCAATAACGAAGAGAGCAGGGGCTAAGGGGCATCCCTGTCTAATGGACTTGCCTAGAGAGATACTTTGAGTCAAGGATTCGTTAACTTCAACCTGAGCTGAAGCGTCTTTGAGCAAGACCATAATCCATTTGCAGAATTCTGTTGGGAAACCAAAAGCTTCTAACATAGTCAGGATAAAGCCCCATTCTACCCTGTCATATGCTTTTTCGAAATCTAGGAGGAACATGGCTGCGTTTTGTTTCAAGGTCCTCACCCATTCCATGGCCTCCCAACCGGTAAGTAAATTTTCCAGTATATATCTTCCTTTGATGAAGCTTGTTTGTGTAGAACAGATGAATTTGGGGAGAATGTTTTCCAGTTTGATCGCTAGAGCTTTGGCCAAAATTTTGTAGGACACATTAAGAAGTGTTATCGGTCTCCAGTTTTTGATCAGGGATTTGTCCCCATCTTTGGGAAGTAATTTGATAATCCCACTATTAATTCTTTCTCCTAGAGAGCCAGTGTTAAAAGCTTCAATGTAGAGTTCATGTAGGTCATGACTCACCCAATCCTCATTGGCTTTGTAGAATTCTATCGTCAGCCCATCCGGGCCTGGAGCTTTGTCATTATTCAGGGTCTTGATGGCATTCTTTACCTCTTGTAGAGTGATAGGTCCTCTTAATGTCTGAGCATCTGCCTTTGAGATTTTAGGAGGAATAATCTTTCTGCACTTTTCTCTTGCTTCCCGGGAGGTAGCAGATTCTTTAGATGCGAAGAGACTTTTATAGAAATGGAAGAATGCCTCTTTGATATCCTCCAATTCTTTAACTTCTCTGTTTTCTACCCAAATCCTACCAATCTGCTCTCTACACTGTTTTTGTTTTAGCATATTAAAGAAAAATTTGGATCCTTTGTCTCCAACTTGCATCCAATGTGCTTGAGCCCTGATTATGGCCCCTCTGGTCTTAGCCTGTTGATGTTTTCTGAGTCTATCCCTGGCCAAGGCTACTTCATGGGTAAGTTCAATACTGCTTGGGTTGTCTTGAATCTTAGCTTCACACAAGTGGAAATTTTCAGCTAGAGTTTTTTCTTTCCATCTAAAATCCCTTGCTTTCTTTTGTCCTATGGTTTGGAGCAGCACTTGCCAGCTATCCACATTCTGGTTCCATCTTTCCACACAGGAGTTCGATAATCTATTCCTTCTGTTAAACATTCTGACAATCTTGATCGCACTCAACACATTTGTATCTAAGAGAAGGCTGGAATTCAGAAGGAATTTATCCTTTGGGGTCCCTTGCTTCTCTGGGTAGTCCTTGAGTCTAACTTGACATATGATAGGATGGTGGTCTGAAAGAGTGGTCGGAAGAACTGATACAGGGCTGCCATTATCGCCTAGGTTGAAGGTGAAACGGTCCTTATTAGCATAGAACCTATCCAACCTACAAAAGATCCCGTGTTTCCCACTCTGGAAATTGCACCATGTGTACCAAATATCAGAGACATCTTTCTTTTTGCAGAACAGAGGGTCAAACAGTCTCTTCCGGGTCTTCAATCTTTCCCAGTGAATTTTCTCCATCCCTTTCCATTCCAATGGTATACCTCCATACTTGTCCTCCTGATTTTCAATCATGTTAAAATCACCTCCCACCAACCAGGGGATGTCTGGCAATGTGACGATCCAGTCCCATAGTGCAGTTCTATCCCTGTAATCGTTAGGGGCATAAATGGAGCAAATTCCAAATCTGGATCCATTATCATCTAGGGATACCCATACTGCTCTATTACAAGGTGAGCATCCTTGGCTTACAATACACTCTTTCCATCTGGGGTTGATAAGAATCCCAACACCTCTACCTCTATCATGGTTTGAGGAGATTTTAATAGAATCTTTCCATATGAATTCTAGGGTGACTTCCAGGGTAAATTTTACAGCCTTGAGTTCTTGAAGCATAATAAAGTCTGCATTCTAATGTTGGTTAACAAACCTTCTAATCATTTGCTTCCTATTTGGAGATTCCAAACCCCTGATATTCCAAGAGATGCACTTCATATAGGTTCAGATTATTGATTTATTCTTTGGATGCTTTAAACTTGTTAAAGCATCTCGGGAGGTCTTTCTTCTCCTCATTATTCTTTTTGTTAATGGTGCCCTTGTTTTTGGATCCCAGAGGCCTACCCCTTCTTCTTCTAGGGATTGCCTCGGGATTTTCAGTATCCGAAGTCCAATCTCCTTCTTCTCCTAGACATTCCTCTCCCTGGTCTTCTTCATCTAGCTCGGACTCTTTCCTAGCGATCCCTTGATTGGGGGGCTCCGGGGTCTCAGCACAGGATGCCAAAGCCATCAAACTATCTGAACGGTCTAGAGTAGCACCAACACTAGATATTGGATTGGATCTACCAGCCTTAGGGTCAGCAACAATGACCTCAATAACACAGGACTCTTCAAGTTCTACAAACTTCTTAGGGGGGATGACAGAACTCGAGTCAGGAGTGAGTTCAGTTTGAGAGGGGAGTTCAGCTTGGTAGTGAAAGGAGGATCCTTTGTTAGAGTCTCCTCAAATGAGACATCCATGTCTGCTGAGCTTCTGTGAGAAGTAGCATTCACTAACCCAACCTGTCTCCCTCCCAAGCTCAACACACTGCTCACTTCGACTCTATCTTTAGGGTTAAGAGCACCAAGATTACCACCATTAGGGACTAGGTTAGAGAATTTCATCTTCGGGGGGACCTCAAGACCATCATCCTCCATAGGATATGTTAACATGCAGTCCAGATTAGTCTTATTAGTTAAATTACCAGGACCATTTGCCCTAATTTTTTCCAATGCTAGTTGCTGAGCATTTTTCCTCCTTCTCTTCTTCGGGTTTTTCCCTACACTCTGAAATTCCTCCTACGGATTTTCATTCATTTGTTTAAGAGCAATTGAGATTGCAGAATGGGGGGTGGGGGGAACACTAGATCTCTCAGAGTCGAGACTTTTCCCCCCCTCCAAGGTTTTAGAATTTTCCCCTTTTAACAAGTTCTTGATTTTATTGCTAGTGCCATTAAGTTTATCCATGTTCGGGATCATTTCATTAACAGGTGGTGGGTTATCGGATTGACTGCGAGGTCTATCCGAGCCCTTAGATTTATTAATAATTGGGCAATTCCTGCGGATATGCCCTTCTTTCCTGCAGAGAAAGCACGTGTTCACCCCACCGAGGATTTCAATAGGGCAAACCACAATTCCAGTTTCAAGATTAATATTAATCGTTTTGGGGAAGTCACGCCCAGGATTAAGTGATAACAAAACCCTAGCATCTAAATGAGGTATACAGGAGGATGAGTTGTCCATCCGAATAGTTTTGCCTATCGGTTCCAGAATTTGGGGTAAGAATTTCCATAATAGCGGAGGCACTTCTCGAATTAAAACCCATCTAGGGCACGAGAGTGCAAGAATTTCTTCATTAACCGCCTCCGGTGTCCATTCTAGGGCACGGAATGTGCATTTCCCGACAGACCAGTATTGTTTACTAAGCACTTCTTTCTGCATTTTATGATCTTTAAAAAAAATAACAAACAATCCTTTTTGAATGAGTCTACAGAACGAAACCAAATACCCTAATTTAGTATTCCACCCATTCCTAATCCAATCATCAATGAATTTACGAGCAGGGCATTTATCCAAATCCACAGTGGCAAAGAAAATTGTAGTGTCCCTAAGTCTATCCTTTTCCAAATTGATTTCTTTACACATTAATTCATTAGGAGATATGGAGATAGACTCCTGGGTCAAGTGAGGGTCCTTACCTTCTCCACAGGGGCTACCATTAGGGTTCGTGACAAACCTTGCACCTTCGACGACAGCGGGAGAAGATGAAGTGACCGCATCTTTGAAGGATTTCGTTTTAGATGGGGTATCGGTGTTGGTTTTTGCAGCGCCTCCGGAAGAGTCATCCATTGCTTGGCATTAAACGCCCGCACAAGGGAAGGCAGAGAGAGCCGACGGCGAAGAAGAACTGGTTCACTTTTCATCTGTACAGCCCTTTGAAAATTTGTAACAACTAAAAACCCACTTGGAAAAATGTCATAAATGGATCCCCCAGCAAGCGGGAAGCAATAGGTTCAGTCTCCAGTAATATCTAACCCCTTTTCGACCTTCTTCCAGCACCAAACATGAGTATGGCTAGCTAGGGCCATGCTTGGAACACAACTTGTACGACCCAGCAAGGAGTCTCTGATAACACTCTCAAACACACCACAAAAATCTCATTAGAAATACCTAAATCGTTTTCAAAACTCAGCAATCAAAAGACCTTGAAAATCTTCATCTTTTTCTAAAAACCTAAACTGCTATAACAGTAAAAACAATGGTGACTCTTGTGGCCATCTCTCAGATCTGAAACCAGTAAAGGGTTTTTGTCCTCAATTAAATCTTGGAAGAACTCTCCGGTTCAATACAACATCCTATTATATGTACTGTTTTGCATAATGGAAATGAGAGCCCAAGACCTTCTTTTATAGAGTTGGAGGGAAAATAATCCAATTTGAAATTTAAAATAATTCATTTTTCCTCATTGTCTTTTTTGACCCACCTTCCCTAGGTGTCAATTTGAGGGGACATAAAGTCACTTTATAAGGATAACACTAAAGTGAAATATTATAAAATTAACATTAGAACTTTAGTGTATCATTTAAATATTCTTGTCCAAGTTGTAGATACCATCACCAAGCCCCCCAAAACAAAAACTGATCACACCAGGGAGTAACTGAAGCAGAGAGAAGATGTCAGGTGGCAAAATGGGAACTTACTATAAGTAGACGTGCTCTCTAATAAGTGTGGAGAATAGCCAAAGAGGC
Organism: Cryptomeria japonica; assembly: GCF_030272615.1. Classification (NCBI taxonomy): domain Eukaryota; kingdom Viridiplantae; phylum Streptophyta; class Pinopsida; order Cupressales; family Cupressaceae; genus Cryptomeria; species Cryptomeria japonica. Next base: position 444,828,957 of record NC_081407.1, on the reverse strand, counting down.
CAAAAATGCTTCAAAAGCATCAATGCAATCCAAATCACCAACTAAGATCAATGCCATCATCAGATGCCAAGAAAAACCTAATCCTAGCTCTCCAATATCTTTGGAGCTCTCCCTAGCACACTTAGAGGCTTATGGGAAAACCCAAAAATTGGACAAAGGCTCATGGAACAATATTGCGTAAAACTGGGGATATTATAGTTCTCCCTCCTCAGAATTGCTTGCCCTCAAGCAATTGCTAGTGTCAATCAACCAATCAATCTTGAATCACCAATGAAATCCTTGGATTGCAAATCAGTATAGGAGGTCTGCAGCTCCTTCTGCTTGGAACCGTCTACAATTGGGCACTTTTAAATGAAACCTTCTGAAGTCTTCTTGTAAAAAGAGCAACCAAACTCTGTAAGATCTCAATCAACTCATTATGAAATTGCTCTCTAGTATCAATAATCCATAGCACCATTGGGAAAATTTTGAGAAAGTTAATGTTAAATTCCTCATTTTTACATCCTGCACTCTATCGTAATGTTGCAACTTTAAAGTGATCCTCTGTCCAAACCACTGCTAGTCGAAAACATGAGATACCAACTTTTTAGTGCTTGAACACCCATCCGACACTGAATTTTGTTAGCTGAATAAGTCATTTCTTTCAGTTGAAACCATTAACTAATCCTGTCAAGAGGCTGAATGGACTGAAAAATGTGTGAGCTTGCAGCTGTTCAAGTCTGAAATCAGCAACTTACATTGTGATTTTCCAAAATTCATCACCTATAATGAAGAACAATTGCTGCAACACCGAAAATTTTCAACCAAAATGAAATTTCTTATCATTCCTTTGGTTGAAGACACTTGTCCAAGTGTCACCAACTTAGTATTCCAAATTTTGCTTAGAATCTCCCTCCAATTCCACTTGTAGGAACACAAATGGACCCATAAGATGGCCGTATGAATGGATCACAGCAGCAATAAATTTGCATGTTTGAGTTATAACCTCCCATCGTACACTTCTCCCACCATCATTTGTTTCCAGCAACCCCCAACAACCCATGTTGGTTATCCTGGGTATGGAAACTCACCCCCAAAGTAGCTCCACCATGTTGAGGTTGTGCTACATTGATCAACATTTGAAGTTCATCCAAGGGGCATTTGGTGACGTTTGAAGTCTCAACACTAAGGCTTTCCACTCCATCAACCTCAAGGTCACAATGGTACTCGTCTCCTTGTGGTGAATCCACAAGGTCAAGCATTGTGCCACAATGATCCCCCATAGGAAGCAAACCATCATGAGAGAAATGTTTTTTTCCCACACTAGCAAAATGCATCTTAAAAAGAGGCTTAAGAAATACTAGCTCTACATCCATATCAAAAAGGGAATTATCAAAAGTTTGGAAAGTAATTTCACCTTCTTGCATGGACCCTGCTTCTTGCTCATGATCAGATATTCAGCACATCATCTTGCATATGGCACAATGGAACCCTTCTTTGGACATTCCCCTTAGTACAATTTTCCTCCCATCCTCCTAAAATTTCAGCTCCATGGGATTATTTCAAAGTGATCTTACCAAGTGGACGAAACCACTGCATACCAAATATAACATCGATGTCTCTTGTATTCACAACATAGAAATCATTATTGACTTTGTAGTGGTTCAATATGAGCCTCAATTATGAAATCTTCCTCATGCAAGACATAGTGTGACCATTTGCAATCATGACTCTAAAGCCTCCAAACTTCTTTGTTTTCAGCTCTCTTTGTGCTACAATGTCTTCATCAATGAAATTATGCTTAGCAGCACTTGTGTCAATAAGAGCGACAATTTGCTGCCCTTCCCACATCCCTCTAACTCTGAAAAATCATTCCTTTGTAGTCTTGAGAGTCTAGCAAGGGCACTTCCACTCTTCTTCTCTTCTTCAGACTAATGCAATGATTCTTCCTCATCCTCACTCTTCTCTGTTTCAGTTTGCTGGTCTGAATTTTCTGATTCAGAACTATCACTTGAATATGCTTCCAATTGACGATTTTCCCCTGTTTCCCATGGTTCTTTGCATGTAAAACAGAGATATTGCTTCCTTAGCTCCTTTCTGAAGTCTTCTTCTACCATCTTTGAAGAGGGTTCTTTGTGCTGAGTGTTTTCCTTTTTTATCATGCTTCTTATCTTTATCATGCTGGAAGGTTTTGAATGAGAATTTGTTCTCTGGGGCAGCTAGCACTATACTCCGAGCCTTCCTCATAGCCCCCTGCAAACTTGGTGGAACAAATGCCTTAACCCATCCTCTGACTGGCTTCATCAGTCCTTCACTAAAAAGTACCACAGCCTCCTCTTTGTAATGTCAGGGACCATAACAGATAGTCTCTCAAACTCTGAAGTGTAGACATCTATAGTACTCTGTTGCCTCAACTGTGCTAGCTCTTTGAAATGTAATTTTGGGTCCTTGTCAAATCTCTCGATGAGTTTGTTTGTGAACTCATCATAGGTTGTAATCAAGACATGATAACACCACTCATGGGGTGTCCTGTCTAAATGAAGCATAACTAACCTAATTGCCTCATTCTTTGTAATGGGTTTGAGTGACAAATAATTGTCTAACTTCTGTACCTATGGTCTGGTTGTACACTTGTCACTCCCATCATAATGAGGCAATGCCACTTTACCCAGTGCATGCTGGAAGTCTCTGAATTGATGAACCTTTGTTCTCAACTCTACTGCCTCCTCTCTTCTTCCTCTGATTCAGGGATTCATTTAGAGATTAATGGTTCTGAATCTCATTAGGTAATGTTGCATACTCTGCATAACTAGCCCTCAACTCATCAACCAAAGGAAGCTGTACCTCTGGAGCAACCTATATCTCCTCCATACATGTGAAAGTGGGCTGAAGTGGTCTAGGAACAGACCGAACAGACCCTAATGCTACTGCAGCAGTATGTCTTTTAGTATTGTTTTGCTGGCTAGATGAACATGTTTCACCATTTTGCACCTTAGTAACTTGAGGTATACCTTGGTTCATCTTAGCAAACATCTGTGACATCATATTGAACATGATATCAAATTTTCTCTCCACTTTACTAACTGAACTATCTCATCCCTTACCTCTGTCTTCCTTGACTCTAGGTGGTCTATGGGTTGTGGATTCTGAATAATTGCCACTGTTACTAATCAACCCTTCCTGTAATATTTGATCTGTTGCAAAAGGATTTTCAAATGGAGTGTATGGTTTTGACTTCTTCTGTTCATGGGTGTAATATTTCAATTCCCTTTTACTCACAGGAACGACTGCAGCTGCACAATAGGATTAAGAAGCATAGGCTAGTAGGAAAATGGCTCCGGTACCACTGTAGCATCACTCTTATAATTTTTTTTTTGAAATTCTGCCAAATGAGTCAACAACATGATATGAACAATACAAATAAAGTTCATGCTATTGTAAAGTTTTGATTTGATTTTTTCATTGTGCCAATCACTACTGTTCAAGTTTTTTGACAATAAGAGGCAATAGTAGAAATGTGCAACAATGATTTCAACAGTCTACAAGGTGTTGATATTCATTTTACATTACTGACATAGCATCCAGATAATAACAGAGATGCATAAAATATCAAATTCAACTCCACAAGCATGAAAAGTCACCAAACACCGATCTACAGCTAAATACCTCGCCAAAGAGAAGTACTAAGTGCTGGAAATGGGTCTGAAAGTTGCCGTTTGTCTATCAATTAATTTTCTGAGCAGGTCTGGCAGGTGTTGCAGCAGTGGAAAGCAATCAGCTGACCTGATAGCCACCCGATAACACTCCTATGTAAAGGTACCTGCGTCCCGTAGTGTCAAAACAGCTCAGATTTGAAGTCAATTGTGAGCACTGAGGGTCTGATTGGCCCACTTCAATGCTGCTGCAGATTTGAAATACAGTTCTGAGTACTGACAGGGCTGCTAATGGTCTGTGACAGTCCTCAAAAAGAAAGCATAATCCTTGATTTCAGTCACCACTCATGCATAGACCACCTTCCCTAGACATGAGTGAGCACCGAGCCAATACAATGAATCTCTACCATCTTAAACAATGATAATGAAGAGGATTACTGATCTGTTGTTTACCCATCTGCAGGTCTGTTGTTCACAAACACGAGCAATGGTAGCCATTGGACTCCACATTTAAACAGTGTGAGACACTTACCAAGTATGGCTAACAGCAACAACAGTTTCCAGCTTTCCTCAAGCAGCCCTCCAATGGCACTAATGGACAGATTTCTGATCTGTAACTAATTTCTCAGTTAACATCCAAAGTGTAACTAACACCAGAATAGGGGCAACCAGCCAAACGCATCATTCAACCACCCAAACTCTGTCTGCATGTCACTTTAATGACAGAAATAGTTAGAGGTAGGCTGCGCGGCACATCTCATACTGAAAGAAGACCCCAAAATTAAAGCACTTAGGCCTGCAAATCACTTGCCATACTCATCAACCTGCTATGTACAGCTTGACATGTCTATACGACCTTTGAAAATTTGTACCAACAAAAACCTGCTTGGAAATATCATAAATGGATCACCTAGTAAGCAGGGAGCAATGAGCCCGTCTCCAATAATTTCTAACTCCTTTTTGACCTTCTTCCACCACCAAACATGAGGTATGGCCAGCTAGGGCCACGCCTGGAACAGTTGTACACCAGCACGACGCTCTTAAACACACCACAAAAATCTTAGCAGGCCAAATTGTCTTCAAAACCCAGCAATCAAAAGACCTTGAAAATATTCATCTTTTTCTGAAAGCCTGAATTGCAAAAATAGTGAAAACAATGGTGACTTCTATGTAGAATCATGCCAACCAGCTAGGACCATCTCTTAGATCCAAAATGAGTAAATAAATGAGGGTTTTCTTCATCAATTGATCCTTGGAAGAACTCTTGGGTTCAACTTGACAACATCCTGTTATGTGTACTTTTCTACATAATGAAAATGAGAGCCCAAGACCTCCTTTTATAGAGTTGAATGAAAATAATCCAATTTGAAATTTAAAATTATTCATTTTCTCCCAAATGTCCTTTTTTACAATTTAAAATTAACTTATGTCCAAATCCTCCTTTCCTAAGTGTCCACTTGAAGGGACATAAAATTACTCTATAAAATAATAAAAATAATTCTAAAGTGAAATATTATAACATTAACGTTAGAACTTTAGTGCATCATTTTAAATATTCTCGTCCAAGTTGCAGAAACTACCAGCAATGCCCTGAAAACGAAAACTAATCACACAAAAGAGTAAGTGAAGCCAAGGGAAGATGTCCGGTGCCAAAACAAGAATTTATTGTAAATAGACGTGCTCTCCAGAAAGTGTGGAGAACAGTCCAAGAGGCAAAAAATGCTTTGAAAAGCGTCACTACAATCCAAATAACCAATTGAGCTCAGTGCCATCATCAAATGCCAAGAAAATGTGAACCCTAGTTGTCCAAGATCTTTGGAGTTCTCCCCATCACATCTAGGATTCTAGAGGCCTATGGGAAAACCCAAAAACTGATCAAATGCTCACAGAACAACATTGTGTAAAAATGAGGATATTACACTCACCTACACAAGTTCTTAGACATAGTGTCAAAATAATTGCGTGTGAACATCATGAAAATCGTTTGTTATCTCTCCACTAGATTTTGAGCAATAGCTAGTAAATCTTGTAGTAATCCAAGCTTTATCATTATTTTGCCTCTATGTTACTTGTATAGGTACAGCTACAGTTGCACTACATTTTTTGGGGCTCGTTACATATAAAAAAAATATGAAAATCATACATATGTAATCTTAAAATTAGAGATTGAGTTTAGATAACCACACAACATGCATAGAATAAACAAAACAACCATAGAATACTACATAAGAGTCGAGATGAAATTGCTAAACTCAATTGTCACAATAGATATTCATTGTTCAATACTAAATTAATAAAATCAAAATTAATTGTCATATTGCTGTTCATAAAGAGCATCAACAACATCATTGACTATTAATTACATGAAATATCCATAATCTATGATATAGTAGCTTGCTGTTTTTGGATTTGACTATTTAAACATTTTTTCGTTGACATTAGATGGTGGGGGTACACTATAAGAACCACAAGGAATGCTATTGGCACCGACACTAAAACTACTATAGCTATTTTTCTTATCTAAGAATGAAGATTGTGGGGCAATGGTGGCATTGAAATTAGATTCCTTTGGCTCAACGTTCGATAAAGTTGTTGCCTCTTCCTTGTAGTCAGTTTGTTTCGGTGAAAGAAGGCATAAGATGGAACACACATAAACTAGCTCCTTTGCCTTTTTTGATGCCAATTAGTTGTACTTTATTGAGTAAATGATGGGTTCTATTGCACTTCCACTCAAATGAATACAAATAGGCAACCTATTGAGGCAAAGTTGGACAGTTAGAGTTATAAACTTACAAATCAAACTTCAAACTTAAAGGAAAAATATTTTAAAAATTGAAAAGAAGTTCAATACTTTTCACGACATGCGAGAATGAGCATCCTTCTTATACTTGTCCTTAAGTGCAAGGAGACGTTGACTATTGGAGGCTACAAAATCAACAAACCCACTCAATGTCCTTGTTGGAATGTCAATGTTGCATATTTTGAATTTATCCCACACACATAACATAATGGTGTATTAGTACATTGCGTGAACATTTGAAGTGTGAATTTATTCCATGTTGTTGTACCTCGTAAAGTCAGTAGCTATTGACATGTTTTTAAGGAGGTTGTTGTACAATGTAATTCATGTTGGTCATTTTTTCAATTGAGCAATGAATTGAAGGTGCCTAATGTACCCATTTTTAAACTATATTTCTATTGTGCATCCTATCCTTCAACAATGCAGGTCCTGAGCCTTTGTTTGAAAAATTAATTGAATAGATAATCAAATGATTTTATTCAGGAATATGCAACGTATATAAAGAGAATTACAAGACGGTGTTCTAAAAAGAACAAACCGTTTAACTGAAGCTTCAACCTGAAGCTAAAAAGCTAACTACGCCTTCTAATAAAAGAAGCAATAGTTAAACTTAAAAAACTAAATGAACTAAAAACTAAATGACGAACTAAATGACCATTAATTGAACAACTAAATGTAGTTGATTAAATACAATGAAATATTCTAATACCCTCCCTTAATGGTCATTATATCAACTACCCTTCAAAAGACAATCTACAGGTCTTTTGGTCTTAAATGAAAAGAAGGTTGCCCCTTCTCTTCAGAACACTGCTGCTGCGGAGACCCTTTCAGGATCTACAGAATGTTAATGACCAAGAGTAGCCAGAATCCATTGTGATGTTCCCATCCAAATCATAATACAAAGCAAGATTTCGTTGGTGCAATTAAGAGATGATATTTAAGGCCAACTACGTGGACAATTAGCTTTGAAGAGATGATGATCAATATCAGACATGGGAAAATAAAGAAGACAACCAATTCATATGTCTTCTTAGATTTCATTGATCAGAAGTCAAACAGTTAAGTAATCATCCTCGTACCTGATTATGCAGAAACACCATATTATCCTCACGGTGGAAAAATTATCAGTAGATCGATGTTTAAACTATCCATCACTGCCATAATATAACAGAAAGAACATCAATTTCCTCATAGGATCTGATTGTATATATTATCAAGCAACACCTCACTGGGCAAGGAAGATTCAGTTCGAGTATATGATCAAAACTATATTGATCAAGGCATGACAAACACAATCAGTGACTAACCATTTCACTGGTTAGTTAGTCAAACAAACAATTATATTAATCTGACAATGCCGATTACATATGATCATAAGGTGCATTTATTATAGCATGAGTGCGATTAGAAATTAATTATTTAAGAAGAGGCACGATTAAGCAGGGATATGACCATTTACAAACTAAGGGAAGCATCCCATTGATCTTGCAAGCAATATAATGAGAATCAATCCCACTCTTGAAGGATGATCAGATTGTTTTTATCTCTTTTATACATATCCTATTTGGATCGCTCAGTTGAGCAATTGGTCTTGTGTCAAATTGGTTGCATATATATATCAAGTTCGAAATCATGAAGAACACCTTGCATATATATATCAAGTTCGAAATCATGAAGAACACCAGCGTTGCAGGTTCATAAAGGCAAATCAGAAACAGCATCATATCACTATAAGTGATATCATATATCTTTGCACATTCAACCTTATAAATCAGGAGCAGCAAGACACACCATAGCTATAAGCGATTGGGAAGATAATTCATAATAAAGATCATCCTTGCATAATTGTTATCAGCTATAACAGAAACAGCAAAGATAATCTTAATATTGTTGTATTGCACTAAGTGCAGATATAGTGATCAAAATCATCTCTGTTAGCAGAATATTGTTTTCATAGATCATATCATTTGTATGGCATAAGAACAACCTTATGATAGTAGTATCATAGACTATTATTCTTACTTCACTCCTTATCATTTTAAGGGTTATTTGAGACTTTTGTAATTGAATTTTGAGTTAATTGTCCCAAATTCTTATCAGCTAACATAAGGGGACATTACAAGTGGTATCAAGCATCTTTCCTGCCATCCTGTGAAATATAGTAAATGCAAACCTATCAAAGAAGGGGAAACAACATGAGTGAACAATTTAGCAATGAGATAAGGGCCTTCATACAGTAAACTGCCAAAACCACCCAAGCCCTCATAGAACAAAATGAGAAAACCAACCAACTCCTCCTCCAAACCATGCAAAACATAAGTAATAATTGAAGAGCACATAGGCAATACTAAGAGGGGGGGAGGGGGGAGGGGTGTGGTGAAATTTAGCTTTTTTAAAAACTAAAACCATATTAAACACAAAAAGAAACATAAAGAAAATAATCTGCAGAACAAAGACACCATATATCTCATGGAAAACCCTTTCGGGTAGGAAACCACGACATCAAATAGCTTTCATTAATAGGAAATGGGCACCAACCCAGATTATATAAGTGAGCTACAATTCACTGAGAGAATTCACTTTCATGAGCACCAACTCTGAATTGATAAGGCACCAACCTCAATGAGAGCTCCAACTCACAAACACAAAGAATTAATTATACTTTCCAGATTACACACAACACTTAGAAAAGATAAACAACACCCCTTGAATGTATCTCAGACTATATAATATCACTGTCCAACAATGCTCTTAAATTACAATCTCCACCCATCAAGTTTTGTTTTGTTTTGTTTTTTTCAATTAATTTCTTTAGTATATATACTTCAAGGAGATGAATATTGCTTCGGCATAACGAGAACCTCACACTGTAACTCATAGAGGTATGTATTTCAAATCTAGCATTGAATCACTTTTTTGAAAAACCACTGTGTGTTATTTAACAGGCTTCAAAACAGCACACACCCACCAAATGATTAACCACCTTGTTGTGCGTTAAGCACACCTCGCCCCTTTGCTTCACAGGGGACCCTCATTTTGTTTCTATCTGCCCCGAGAGAAGAGAGAAGCAGATCCCGCATTAAGCTAAGTCAACACACGGGGTATCCAAAAGCTTCAGAAGTTTAAAATCCGCTCAATCTCGAGTTTTAGTGCAATGTCGTCCACAGACCTCCAAAATTGCACAAAAGGCTCAACTTGCCAAAAATGAGACAAGTAGCACTCACAAATCGGCCCAAACAGCCAAAATGCAAGGTAAAACTCGAAATGGTCTTCTTTAAGGCTGAAAACTGTAAAACTCCAAAATCACGCAAAAGTGAAGGCAAGGGGCCGAAATAGCTAACCATCCAAATTGCGCAAAAGTTTTCTTGTTTGGCCTGAAAAGTCATAGAGGTGAAAATTGTGCGATTTCGCCTCGTAGGCCGAAAACTTCAAAGAGTTTAAATCGCTCAAATTGGGTAAATAAGCCGAAAACTCCAAACCTCAAGAAATCGTCCAAAACACTTCATTTGCCCGAAAATCGTTAGAAGTCTAAACTCGCGCAGTAGGAGGAAAATACCCAAAAGTAAAAAATCGTGCAGGGGAGAAAATGGGCGTTTAAAACTAAGGAGCCAAAATCGTGCGATTATAGTTAAATGGCCGAAAGTTTGGTAAGACATATTCGCACAAAACCGGCTAAATGAGACGAAAATGGAAGAAGAGTTGTTCAAGACTTCCAAATCGCGCCCAATATCCTTTTTTTAGCTGAAAAACAGCCTTCAGCCCGAAAATCACTAAAGTTCACGATATCAACTCATAAGCCGAAGATAAACGAGAATGTCAATCTCACAAATTCGTGAACTTGGCCGAAATCTTCTAAACGAAAAAGCGCACAATATCATCCAACTTGCCCGAGAATGTCAATCTCACAAAATCGTGAACTGAGCCGAAAAAGAGAAATTTTGCCAAATGATTCCAAATACCGAAGATAACTAACGGTCAAAATCATGCCATAGAATCAATTTAGCCGAAAAGATATGAATAGTGTAAAATTGCGCATCTTCCCTATTTGACCCGAAATTCACCAAAGGTAAAATCGCACCAAATTGTCAAAGGGCCCGAATTTGAGAAAGTAGGTGTAGGAAGGAATCGCGCAATTCATCCTCAACAGCCCGAAGTTTGCAAAAGGTTACGAATAAAGATCAAAAAGGCCGAAAAAGCTTAAATTCGCACATGAGGACCAAATAGTCAGAAATTGCTATGAAAGATCATTTTAATTTAAACCAAAATCGCCCATTCCTATCCCAAAGGCCTAAACTTTCCTGCGGTGAAATTAGGCGTCTAAAAACACAAAAAGATAATCATGCAATTCGGCTTGGTAGCTCGAGATTGGTAATCAAGAGAATACGAAGCCAAAATCTCACATTTTAGGTGAAGCGTCCAAAATTGGATATGCTTGAACTTAACATCTCCTAGTTCACCTCTTGGGCCTAAATTTCGTCTAAGTTGGAGAGCAAATTAGGACTAAGGATCAGAATTCATGTTTGAGGAGAGACATTTGAAAGATACATCTCACAAAGAGCTTCTCAAGCCCGAACTCCACAGGACAAGGTCCAACGTCGTTTAAAATTTAGCATTTGTCAAGTTAATTTATTTAATTTTTCAAATTGATTGTTCGCAGATCGGCGACATCGGGAGGAGCTAAAGTGACGACTTAACGCAAGATCAAAGCCAGGCGTTGGTAGATGGAGAAGAAGATGCAGAGTGCGAGATCAAAACCAAGCATTGGGAAGCGTGCTGCCATACCACAAAGTTGAAGTCCACCACTGATACCAAAGACCAAAAACATTTAGAATGCTGCAAGTATGCATTCTCAGAAATGCATAGCTGAAAGATATTCCAGAAATTCAGTTTTTGAAAACCGAAGTTGTTTATTGTAAAAGAACTGCCTATGGGTCCCGTCTAATGAATTCAAAGTGAGGGGACATAGGTCAGCTATTTTCAACTACCCGATAGACCCAAATTGAATCCAAACAGTGATAGGTAGTTGAGATAGTGGTTGGGAGGATAATTGAGAATTGAGTGGGCATGGGTTAAAGCTGTCAGCTTCTGGAAGGCAAATTGCAACCCTTGGATGTAGTCAATCCTGCCCTTCGATTCAAATTTGTAAAATCTATAAAAGGCAGAGGCCTTTCTTTTGTAAAGGGTTAGATTTTTAGGTAGTTAGACTGTTAGATTTCAGTTTTCAGATTAGGAGTAGAGTAGAACTACTGCAGAAATTGTTGTAATGGCAACTGAAGCAAATATATGAACATTGAAATATGGTGTTTATTGTCTTTGCTTTCTTATGTTTGCATGGTTTCTTTCAGCTAGTTAGAATTAGAGTGCAAAGATTTTAATGGTGAAGTGTGGAAGGGTATTTGATACATTTTTGGTTCATACCATTGATGGTCTACTGATTGTAGGTCACATGCATGGTTAGTCTGAACCTTACTGTGCTTAGTTCAACTGCAGGTGTTCGTCTTAGGCTGCACCAGAATTGGGTGCCTAAATGAGTGTCTCCGGTCTGAAAATCCTTCATCCCTTGGAGATTGCACAACTCTTGTCTAGTTGTGAGTGTGTCTCTGGCGAAACAAGAATCTGTTAATGGAAATATGTCTACCCTCTACACTAGTCATTCTAATCGCTGTCCTTAGGTTTCCTATCCCTTCTCTTTTGCTTTTATTTCCCAGTTCGAGAATCAGATGTTGACTAGCTTGTTGTAAAACGTAAGACCCCTTGTGCTCCCAGCAAAACACATCTACTGTTGAGTTATCCCGTAGTCAAGAGCTGACATTTGGAACCTTGAGGTTGTCCCCACATGATCAAACCAAACAGCATTAGGGCTTTGTTGTGACGTATTCACACATCGCCCCATTGCAAATGGGGACCCTTGCTTTTTGCTTTCTAGGTCTTTTAGGGTTTTGTCTGTTAGCCTTTGCAGGATGAGTGCTGTCGAGGGATCGTTGGATTACAGGCTTTGCTTGAGCCAGGGTGAGTCCACAGGGCCCCAGAATTAGGGTTTCTTTGAGAGTCTTCCTTAGGGCCTGGTTTTGCTCTCATTGCTAATTGTGTCTTGCTTTGTGAGTGGGTATCATTCTTGAAGGTCCGAGCTAGGTCGAGTTGGTGAGTGATGAAGTCTCAAATGTCATCCTGATCTTCAAATGCCCTGAAATTTGGCCAAGTCTGGAATGTCCTGATCCTGAAATTTGGCCAAGTCTGGAATGTCCTGATCCTGAAATTTGACTAAGTCTGGAAAACTGAAGAATCCTCCAAAAACTAGATTTTGCAATATAACTCCTGGAGGTCCGAAACCACTCTCAAACATCCTGAAAGTATATATGGAATATAACTTAAAGTATATCTTTCTTATACTTAAATGTTATACTCCATAAAATGATCCTGACGGAGAGTTCAAAATGTCAAATTTCGCTCCTGACCCTTCCAAAGGGTCCAGAGCGAAATTCTCCATAAGACATTCTACTTTGACCAAAACCTAGAACTAATGCATTCCTAGGCTTGAATGAAGGCAAAAACGCTTGTTTGAATGAAGAAATGTGAAAATGAATTCAGGATCTTGGCCAAGATTAGGAATTTTGCTCCTGACCCTTCCAAAGGGTCCAGATCAAAAATCTTTGTGCACCTCAATTTATCACTTGTCAAGACCAATTTCATAGTTCCTTAGGCATGTTTGGGGGTGTCTTGACATGTTCTAACTTTAGGAGGTGAGTAAAGGTGGATGAGGTGAAGATTTTAGCCTAGAATGTGAATTTCGCTCCTGACCCTTCCAAAGGGTCCAGAGCGAAATTCTTGAAACACTCATTTTTTCCTTTAGCAAGAGTCAGGACCAAGGTGGAGATGCATGAAGAAAGATCTATGTTGGCCCCCCAAGGAAGATTAGAGTTTGAAAAATCAAGAATCAAGGTCAAAACATGATTTTCGCTCCTGACCCTTCCAAAGGGTCCTGAGCGAAAATCTTTATAACTCTTGTTTTCCTCCTTATTTTTGGCTAGGCATTGGCTTGATGGGAGATGAATGGGTATGTTTTTGCCTTGAGAGGGAGTTTGATTGATTTTGAAGAACAAGATTTTGGCCTAAAGGAGAATTTCGCTCCTGACCCTTCCAAAGGGTCCAGAGCGAAATTCATCATAAACTTCATTTGCTACCTTGTTTGACCTTGAAACCTTCTCCTCAGGTGGAAAATGATCTAAGTTTGCTTCTTGAAGTGGTTCGAAGTTTGAAAAGTGAGTAATCTAGCCTAGAATGAGATTTTCGCTCCTGGGTCCAGAGCGAAAATCTTTCTAAAGCTCATTTCATCTTAAGTTTGGCTAATTTTTGATTTGCAGGGTACCTTGGAAGGAAGCTTGGACATTCTTATTGCCTTTGAAAGGTTTGAAAGCATTGAAAATGAAGGATTTTGGACAAAAAATGAAAATTTCGCTCCTGACCCTTCCAAAGGGTCCAGAGCGAAATTCCTAAAAGCTCTTACTTTTGCAATAAAGGAAATCAAGTTTTGATTTGTTATGGCATGGATGGAAGGAAAATGACTTGCTTTTGCCTCTTGAGGTCGTTTTGGAAAGTAGAAATGAAGGATTTAGCCCAAGAAGGGATTTTCGCTCTTGACCCTTCCAAAGGGTCCAGAGCGAAAATCTCTCTAAGATACATTTCTTGCCTTATTTGGCCAAAACTTGATGTCCAAGGCATGATGAGATGAAGTATGAACATGATCTAGCCTTTGGGGATGTTTAGAAGTTGAGAAAATGAAGGATTCTAGCCAGGAAAGGAAATTTCGCTCCTGACCCTTCCAAAGGGTCCAAAGCGAATTTCCTTATTAGCCTACTTTTTTTACCTTTCTTGGACATGAAACCTTGTTCCTAGGGCAATGAAAGATGAAATCCTACCTTGCAAAGAAGTTTCAAGTTGAAAAAATAATGATTTTTGGTCAAGAATGAAAATTTCGCTCCTGACCCTTCCAAAGGGTCCAGAGCGAATTTTCTCAAAACCTCTTTTTGCTATCAAGTTTTGCTAGATCAAGTGTGGGATAAGGTAAAATCAAGAGGAAGTTGCCCCTAAGAGTGACTTTAAGTTGCTAGAGACCATGAAAGATGAAGGAATTGAGCCTAAAAGTGATTTTCGCTTCTGACCCTTCCAAAGGGTCCAGAGCAAAAATCCTTAAAATCATCTTTTCTTCCAAATTTTGAACAAAGCCAAGCTTGGACAAGCATGAGAGAGGTCATTTGGATTGCTTTGGAGTGGATTTTGGTCACCAAGAATGCAAATTTTGAAGCCAAATGAAGTTTTCGCTCCTGACCCTTCCAAAGGGTCTAGAGCGAAAATCCTAAAATCTACCTATTCCTTTCAAATTTATGCTAAGCTATGCCTAGACCAAGGTGAAAGATGCCCTTAAGATTGCCCTTGAGTTGATTGTTGTCTCCAGGAATGATGATTTTAGGCCAGAGGAGGAATTCGCTCCTGACCCTTCCAAAGGGTCCGAGGCGAAAATCCTTCAATCACCTATTTTACCTTGCAAAATCAAGTTAAACTTGGGTTGGACGTGAGAGGAGAAGTGTTTTCTAGCCTTTTGAGGTGAATGCAACTTGAAATGATGGAGGAATAAGCCTAAATTAAGAAATTCGCTCCTAACCCTTCCAAAGGGTCCAGAGCGAATTTTCTCTAAATCACCTTTTTTCCCAATTTTGTGCCAAGCCAAGTGCTGACTAGGGCAAGTTTTGATGGAGAGGTCCTCAGGAATGACTTTGACTTAGCAATGATTATCAAACTTGAAGGAATTGAGCCAAAAAGTGATTTTCGCTCCCGACCCTTCTAAAGGGTCCAGAGCGAAAATCTTAAAACCACCTATTTTCCTTGCAAGTCTAGTCAAACGTTAGGTTTTCATGGCTCGGATGGGTGCGAGGAGACATGTTCTTGCCTTTTGAAGTTAGTTGGTGTTGAAAATAATGGAAATTAGCCCAAACCAAGGATTTCGCTCTTGACCCTTCCAAAGGGCCCAGAGCGAAAATCCTAGGATCACTTACTTTCTTTGCAAGACAAGTTAAAATTTTGATTTTTATGGCCTAGATAGGAGTGAGGCAATGTGTCCTTAGTCTTGGAGGAGAATTGAAGTTGAAATGATGGAGGAACATGCTCAAAACTTGAAAATCGCTCCTGACCCTTCCAAAGGGTTCAGAGCGAAATTCCCAGTATCACCTAAATTGCTCACAATGACGATCAAGAAATGGATTCCCAGGCCTTGGTGGAGAAAAGCTATTTGGATAATATCTTTTTGTTGATGATCTAAGTTGAAAATACTATGGTGAAATGAATTTATCATGTGTCCTTAATCATCTTTTGGTTTGTTTTGGCAGATGAAAGAAGACCAACCCAGCATCAACAAGGACGACCTTCTCCAACCCAGCCTCATCAAGGACGACCTTTTCCAGTCCAACATTTGAAGGAAAGACAAGGTGGCATCCCAGTCATCACTCCTCCAGTCGGGTTGGTCCACTTCAGCATGTCCAGATTCAATGTACCTGACTCATCAAAGATGGCACTAACTTCGATGTACCTACCCCGGCTATCCATTGGTCGAATATTCCAGAGAAGACATGTGTCCAAATAATGCAATTATTTCATTGGTCAGAATTAAGTTTGTTGTAACCAGGCTTGCAAAACTTGGCGAGCCATTAGAAAACTTGCGAGTAATCGCGATCCCTAATGGCGCGCGAGTTAATCGCGGAAATACTCGACGCGATTTTTCCATATAGTCGCTGCGATTTTTTTGACAAATACTCGCCTTTAATCGCCAAAACCCGCCCGAAAACGCGGCACAAAACGCGAGAAAAATGCGACTTAAGTCGCAGGCAAAAAAAAAACCTAAGTCTTTATTCCATTTCGCGCGACTCTGGAAGGCAAAAAACGCACGCAAAAAACGCCACGCGATTTCCAGTAGGGTTTGCATTTGCATGCGCGACCAGGGTTTTACTTGTTTATTTGTGATCTTTTTGTATTGTTTTATTTCGAATTCACAGTCATTTTAAATTTTAATCGAATGACTGTGTAATACACAGTCATTTGAAATGACTGTGTATTACACAGTCATCATTAGATTCATTACACAGTCACAGTCATTTGAAAATGACTGTGTATTACACAGTCACAGTCATTTCAAATGACTGTGTAATACACAGTCATTTCAAATGACTGTGTAATACACAGTCATTTCAAATTTTCAAATGACTGTGTATTACACAGTCACAATCATTTCAATTTTCAAATGATTGTGTAATACACAGTCATTTCAAATTTTCAAATGACTGTGTATTACACAGTCATCATTACACAGTCACAGTCATTTCAATTTTCAAATGACTGTGTAATACATAGTCATTTCAAATTTTCAAATGACTGTGTATTACACAGTCATCATTACACAGTCACAGTCATTTCAAATGACTGTGCATTACACAGTCATTAGTCATTTGAAATGACTGTGTAATACACTGCATTACACAGTCATTAGTCATTTGAAATGACTGTGTAATACACAGTCATTTCCAAATGACTATGTATTACACAGCCATTTTCAAATGACTGTGTAATACACAGTCATTACAGTCATTTCAAATGAGAAATGATTGTGTATCACACAGTCATTTTCAAATGACTGTGTAATACACAGTCATTACAGTCATTTCAAATGACTGATGATTGTGTAATACACAGTCATTTTCAAATGACTGATGACTGTGTAATACACGGTCATTTGAAATGACTGTGTAATACATAGTCATTTTCAAATGACTGATGACTATGTAATACATTAATCATTAATGTACATTGTAATTAATGACTGTGTATTACACAGTCAATTGTGAAATGACTGTGTAATACATACTCATAGTCATTTGAAATGACTGTCAACTGTGTAATGTCAATGTGTATTAAAGTATTTCATTTAAATTTAAATTTGAAGTTAAAAACTTAAAAAAATACACAACCAACTAAAAATTTTAATTTTAGATAGTCATCTATTAATAGATGACTGTAAATAAAATACAGTTATACAGTCATTGTAATTTTTGGATGTTCGTGATTTTTTTTGGTAACAATGTTATTTATCTCTAAATGTTGTCTCTCTTTTGCTAGGTTCTTTTCCACATCTTTTTGAAAGAAAATGGATTCAGCTTCTACAATTAAAGTTGGTGGCAAAAAGAGAGACCCTTGTTGGAAACATGGGAGACCAGGTTCAAAACGAGGAGATGTTTTTTGCAACCATTGCAAAAAAATTGTAAAAGGTGGCATTAATAGGTTCAAATATCACCTTGCAAAAATTCAATGCCGAGATACCACAAGCTGTACGGAATGTACTGAAGAGGCTACAAGAGATGCAATAGCAGCGCTTGAAGCATATGATCAAAGGAAGGCAACAAAAAAGAGAACAGCAGAGGCAATGGCAGCCCCAAGGGTAGATTTGAGTTCCATAGGGTCACATACAGATGTGGGGACATCTGGTTCTTCCCTTGGGCCACGGATACGAGCAAAGGGAACTTTGGACAGCAACATGGAAAACTTCTTTATTCCACGTAACACTCTTGGTGCACAACCTGGATTGCTTGGCACTGCATGGAATAAAGAGGCTCACCAACAAGCCAAGGTGGCGTGT
This sequence comes from Cryptomeria japonica, assembly GCF_030272615.1. NCBI lineage: Eukaryota > Viridiplantae > Streptophyta > Pinopsida > Cupressales > Cupressaceae > Cryptomeria > Cryptomeria japonica. Next base: position 444,810,848 of record NC_081407.1, on the reverse strand, counting down.
GCTAGATTTTTTATCTACAACGATGTTCCATTCAATGCTATTTCTAGTCCATCTTGGGACCAATTGGTCACCGCGTTGACTGTGGCAGGTAAGGGGTTCAAGTCCCCAAGCCGTTACGAGGTAAGTGGACCATTATTGCAGGATGAGGTCCAAAACACTCATGCATTAGTGGAAGAGCAAAGGACTATTTGGGAAAAGAATGGCTGCACCATTCTTTCTGATGGATGGACAGATGGTAGGAATAGGACACTCATCAACTTTCTAGTTGCTTCAGGAGGACAGTTAGTATTATTTAAAATCAATTGATGCCTCCAATGAAGTGAAGAATGCGGAGACCTTGTGCAACATGTTGGATGAGGTGGTGATGGATGTGGGAGTGCAGAATGTCATCCAAGTTGTGACTGATAATGCAGCTGCATATGTGGCAGCCGACAGACTTCTAATGGCTAGACATCCGACATTATTTTGGAGCCCTTGTGCTGCCCATTGTCTTGACTTGCTCCTTGAGGACATAGGGAAACTAAGTTGGGTAAAGAAAGTGGTTGAAGATGGAAGGAATATCACCAAATACATCTACAATCACACATGGGTCCTGAATCTTATGAGAGAGCACACTGAAGGTAAGGATCTTGTGTGGTCGGGGGTCACACGCTTTGCTACCAATTTCCTCACCTTGTGGAGCATACTTGCTACATTGCCCAACCTAAAGCGGATGTTCGTGAGTGAAAGATGGTTGGGGAGTCCTTATGCTACAAAGCCTGAAGCAGAGAAGGTTGTGATTGCCATTTTTGATACTAATTTTGCGAAGATAGTGGAGGAGATCATCAATGTAAGTTTTGAAACTTTAATTGATGATTTATTATTTAATTTTCTAATATTTCAATCTGCTGATTTTGTTAGATTTTTTATATCTAGGTGTCGGAACCGTTGGTGAGGGTGCTACGAATAGTGGATGGGGATCATAACTCCATGGGGTATCTATATGAGGCCATGGATAAGGCCAAAGAGGCGATTCAACACTTGTATGGGTCAAACAAGACCAAGTATGAACCCATATGGCGCATAATTGATCGGAGATGGAACCATCAACTCCACCAACATATTCATGCTGCTGCCTACTTCTTGAATCCCAAGTTTTTTTACTCTCCAAGTTTCAGAGCAGATGTAGAGGTTAGAATTGGCCTTGACACATGCATTCGGAGATTAGTTGATGATGAGATCCTTCGAGACCTGATACTTGATGAGTTGCAGAGTTATAAGAAGGCCTTAGGGGAATTGTTTTCTTCACCTGATTGCAAACGTAGGAGAGCCACCTTACGACCAGGTAAAAAAAAACATATGTTTAATTTTTACCATTTATTTCTCTCTTTAAGATTATTGAAATCTTTACAAGTTATAAATCACATTTTGTATCCTTGCAGATTTGTGGTGGGAAGATTATGGTGCCACAACGCCTAATCTTCAAAAGCTTGCCATCCGCATATTATCATAGCCTTGTAGTGCTTCTGGTTGTGAGCGCAACTGGAGTGTTTTTGAGAACATCCACACAAAAAAGCGCAATTGGTTGACTCAACAACGCTTGAATGATCTTGTCTATGTGCGGTACAACATTCGATTACATGAGAAGAAGGTGCTAGGGCAAGATTCACATGAAGCACTTGACTTGGATGACATTGATCCATATGCAGCAGAATGGGTTGCTTCTCCTGATGATGTTGATAATGATTTGGATCCATTCCTTACTAATGAGCAGCTGAGTGAGTTGGAGAGGGTAGGAGAGGAATGGGATGCGGAAGTGGCAGCACGTGAGGAGGAGCAGGAGGTTGATCATGCAGCAGAGGCACCTGTTAGTGTTGAGGATGTTGCCACTACTTCAGCACCACCCACCCAGCGGCCACAATCTGTTTTGAGCTTTAGTCGTAGACGCAATTTATGATTTCTTATTTTCGTTGATACCAAACTTTGAACTTGATATGTAATCAGAATTTCAGAGGTTCTTGTTTTGTGGTCTATGACTCTATAACTCTATGAGTCTGTCACTATGATACATTGATATGTATTGAACTCTTATTCATATGTTGCACTTGGTTTTTGGTTTATGCTATGATACTTGCATTTGTTGCTATGTATTACCAAAAAAATTTGATTTATATATCATGGAAATCATATATGTTATACAAATTTGGTGTAAATGTGTGTTTTTGAATTATATATTAAAAAAAAATGTATTTTCAAATGTTCGATAAAGTTGCCGAGTTTTGCCGAGTTTTTCGCCGAGTTTTGGCGAGTCCCGAGTTTTAAAATTTTTTTGGCCTTGCTGAGTTATTGCAAAATCCGAGTTTTTCAAGCTTGGTTGTAACAAACCCTAATTAGGGTTTCATTGTAAAATCTCGGCCATTGATCTCAAATTGATCTAAGCCATTGAATTGTATTGTGGGCACTATATAAGCCCCGACTCTTCATTTGTAAAGGCTAATAGTTAGTCAATAGTTGATAGTAAGTGAATAGTTAACTAATAGTGAATAGTTAGTTGATAGAATAGCAACTAGAGTAGAATAGCAAGAGAAGGCAAAGATTGTTGCCAAGATGTTGTTGTAAAAGACTTGTAAAACTTCATTGAAGAAATGGTGAAATCTATGGGTCGATTCAACAATTTGCATGGTCTTTCTACTTCTCGGATTTGATTTCATGTTATTAGATGAGTGGAAGAAATGTGTTTGATTGATGGTGAAATTTGTATATCCATACTACTAGCAGTTTGTTGATTGCAGACTTGCCTTGTATAGTCAACTGGAATCATTTAGCTTAAGCTTAACTTCAATTGTCGCTTCTTCATTGATATGCATCAGCCTGATGGTGTCTATGCCTATAGCGATGATCTGAACATCATAAAGCTTTCCTCCGAAGATCGCACTAATCTTGTGGAGATGGTCCTGGGATATCAAGACAAGACTTAGTTAGAATTTCATCAAAGGTCATTCATTGTTCCTACATTCTTAGTGTTAGAATTAGATCCTTCCCTCGCCCTCATCCTTTTTTCCCTTTTTTCAAAAAATCTAGGCCAATGAAATCTTGTGACTCCAGCAAATTAGACGTTCAGGTCATCGAGTGTAAGTCCCCTTGTGATTCCAGCAAAATCACATCATACCACAGAGAGCTTATCCACGAGTAGAGATCCTACATAACAGGAACCTTGAAGCTTCTCCGATTGATCCTTCTGCGATATCTTCAGCATTCGGGAGCTTTATTCAAGAGAGGATAAGGTACCTTTAGGTATTTTATTCTGTGTTTGGTCGTGTACAAAATACACATCAACAGAATTGGCGCTAGAAGGAGGGCTGAACATTATCATGCTGTGAGTAGATGAAATCGAGATCCTAATTTGCAAGGAGTAATCTCAAGGACTTTTTCACCCTCCTCCTACGCTCGACAGAATTGAAGTAGAAGAAAGGTGAGCGAATACGAACTCTTGAATCCAAGGAAGATCAGTGGAAAGCCTTTTCTCAAACACTCGACGGAAGTGATACAAAGAAGGAAGGTGATTGCTGGGTCGTCAGTTGGACTTGCGAAAATAAGGAAGCAAGCTGGAACTAGTTGAGCTTTCAAGTTGAAATCTGAGATATTCTAGATCTCTTTTTTATTCCAGAAAATCCAAAAAAAGTGAAAAACCAAAAAATCCAAAAAAAAAAAGAAGTGAAAAATAGAAAATCCAAAAAAAAGAAAAAATCAAAAAATAAAAAAGAAAAGATTTCTCAATGGAGCGGCAACAGTTTCATGAGGAGCAACAAGTTGATTTTCCTCAGCTTTGGTTAAGATTAGATACATAGCTTTATCCACGTAGATTGTCCGAGTTTGCAAGACCAGGGTAGTGTCGAGTCCATGAGACAAAGGAACATGATGAAATGCATTGCTTGAAGTACTTATCAAGGATGGAATCGGCAGCGCAAGGAAAAATCTTCTTTTGGGATGTCCCCAGGCCAAAAACAGAAGAAGGCAGCTTCAGTGCCCCAGAGAGCAAGGATCCTCTTCTAAGCTTCATGTGGATGATCGAGAGTCAGCTCATTTTGAATGGTGAAATGCGTTTAGAAAACATATTGCTACCATTGTGGTGTAGAATTCACAACTCACCTCACTCTGAATTTACTTGCTCAGTATGTGAAATGGCTATCAATCAAGTCAGAAACCAGTTTGGAATGCCAACTTTGTCCGAGGAAGAATGCATCATGAACAGATCTTGGGGTGCACATCTCGCAGCTGAATTCAGGAGAACCTATGAACAAGACATCGTTCCGGCATCTGATTGTGAGAAGGATCAGTTCTACGTTGACGATACAAATACACCTGAGGAACAATGTATTACAGTGGATAGCTCGCCATGCCATGCACCTGAAAAAGAATACCATGAAACAAAAGTTGAAGAATCAGTTGAAAATACTCAAACAGTAATAAAGGAAGATCCAGGAGTTGAACAAGCAATTAAAGGAGAAGATGACTCATTCCTTGAAGAATTCTCGTTTATTCTACAAAAGGAGATCCTTGAGATTGAATTGCAGGAGTTTTCAAATGGCCTCATTGAAGAAGACAATCAAGTTGAGATGTTGAACAAAGAGATACAAATTATCATAAGTGAGCCCAGGTATGAAGAATAATTCAAAGGGGCGCGTAAAGATTTCATCACCATCATACTATTTGAGGAAGCACTGAAGGACCATATAGAGGAAGCACAAGTGGAATCATTCCAAAAAAACTTTCAAGATAAGCAAGCTATGGTGAGTGATGCGATCCATCATCAATTGCGACCTCCCAAGACATTGCTCAAGAATGAGACGTCACCTGAGATTATCTTTGATCGACTAGAGGAAATGTTTGAGGCTCAATCCATCAGGGAGTGCTTGGTTTTTGAAGATATGCTAACAAAATTTCATGAAGATGCCTGGTTCATGCAAGATATCTCAGTGAAAACAGAGAATCTTGAGCTATTCAAAGGGGCGCTGAGCTTGTTTCAAGAGGACTTTCCAAATCAAGAACAACATACTACAAATGCTCCTGGAATAATTCATCACCAATGGCGACCTCCTGAAGCAGCTAGTGACCTCGCTCCCAACAATGCAGTTCCATCTGAGCCTGAAATATGCCAGGTTGTCTCTTTCCTTAATCCCAGCCTTGAAAGTTATTATGATTTTGATAATGGGGATTTTGGGAAAACCACTTGCATCTGGATTGATCATGGTCCTAACGAATTACCTCAGTTGATCATTTTGAGTGAAAACTTGCTTGAGTATGAGAGATGCATGGTGAGAGTTTGCTTTTCTATATTTAAGGATGAATTTGATAGGTTGAGAACCATCACGTTTGCCATGCTCCTGTTGCACAACCTGAGAAATCATGTGAAGTCATGTATATATTTTGCTTCTTTGAGTCGTGTTGGGTCTAGGAGTCTTGTATATAGCTTTTAGAGTAGGTTTTCCTTTCGTGTGTCTTAGCTTTGAAGTTTTTTGAGCCTTGTTCTTAATTTGCCTTGAGTCATTTGACTCATGATCTAGTGTGGCTCAGGTAGTTTAGTTGTTTGCTTTCTTTAGTTAGTTTGCTTTTGGTGTGCGCTTTAGCTTTGTTTGCTTTTGGGTTTCGTTAGTCGTTTGCTTTAGTTTAGGTGTCTTGAGTAGGAGCCTCCATTCGTGAGAAAGGTGTTTGTGTTGTTGCTCACACACTGGCAATATCCTGGATCTTGTGTTGCACTCATTTCTTAGATATCTATTCGTGAAGTGCTTTGAATCCGAGGTTATTCCTCTCCAGCTTTATCATCTGATCAGGACCTGTATTTGACTTGGAAGGGAATCATTTTCTGTATCTTGATGCCGACATCTGTTGATTACTATATCTTCACACATTAATAGACTCCGAGTCATTATGGTTTTCAGGCAAAGCTGTGATTGGTGAAAAATCTAAAATCTGATTTCAGTGCCACCGCAATCCTCAAACCCTAGTAAGCTTCACTGCTTACAAGCCAAAGGAATTGACGGAATGAAAAAGCAATATCAAAAAGAAAAAATGAGAAAATGAAAGAGAAAAATGAAGAAAAAAATGAAATGAAATGAAATATCAAAATTGGCTAATGGGAATATACGGATAACTCCATCGGGGCTATGGACGCCCGAATGTTCGTGAGCTTGCGGCGATAACCTCGTCAGGACTATGGACATCTGATTGGTAGCGAGGCTCTATCCAGGATGCTTTTGAGGTTCAGATAAACTACGTAGCTAATCACAGGGGAATCTGGAGATCATAATTGTCTTGTCGAGAGGAATGAATACACTTGCACACACATGCGTAATCAAAGACTAGGCATTTTGATCTGGTTAGGGATTCTTCTTCTTCTTTGAGTATACTTTCTAGTCACCTGATAAGTTGGGTTAAATCTTTCGGAGCTTCTAAGTGTCAATTGAGTCTTTATCTCTGAAATGTTCAGGAACATTTATTCAAGGTGGCGCTAGATGTTGTGATGTATTCACACATCGCCCCATTACAAATGGGGACCCCTACTTTTTTTGCTTTCTGGGGTTTGCTTTCTAGGTGTTTAGGGTTTGTCTGTTAGCCTTTGCATTTTGAGTGTCGCCAGGGGATCAATAGGATGGTAGGCTTTGCTTGAGCCAGGGGAGTTAGCAGGTGCCCCAGAGTTAGGGTTTCTTTGAGAGTCTTCCTTAGGGCCTGGTTTTGCTCTTGTTGCTAATTGTGTCTTGCTTTGTGAGTAGGTATCATTCTTGAAGGTCCGAGCTAGGTCGAGTTGGTGAGTGATGAAGTCTGGAATGTCATCCTGATCTTCAAATGTCCTGAAATTTGGCTAAGTCTGGAATGTCCTGATCCTGAAATTTGACTAAGTCTGGAAAACTGAAGAATCCTCCAAAAACTAGATTTTGCAATATAACTCCTGGAGGTCCGAAACCACTCTCAAACATCCTGAAAGTATATATGGAATATAACTTAAAAGTATAAGAAATTCTTATACTTAAATGTTATATTCCATAAAATGATCCTGACGGAGAGTCCAAAATGTCAAATTTCGCTCCTGACCCTTCCAAAGGGTCCAAAGCGAATTTCGCTCCTGACCCTTCCAAAGGGTCTAGAGCGAAATTCGCCATAAGACATTCTACTTTGACCAAAACCTAGAACTAACGCATTCCCAGGCTTGAATGAAGGTAAAAACGCTTGTTTGAATGAAGGAATGTGAAAATGAAGTCAAGGATCCAACCCAAAAAGTGATTTTCGCTCCTGACCCTTCCAAAGGGTCCAGAGCGAAAATCTTTGTAGCTCTCATTTCCTTTCAAATTTTGACTAAGTGTTGGTTTCCAAGGCATGTTGGGGAATGAATTAATATGTTCTTGCCTTGAGATGGAGTTGGATGATTTTGAAGAGCAAGATTTTAGCCTAAAAGAGAATTTCGCTCCTGACCCTTCCAAAGGGTCCACAGCGAAATTCACTATAAACCTCTTTTGCTACTTTGTTTGGGATCCAATCCTTGTTCCTTAGGTGGAGAATGATCTAAGTTTAATTCTTGAGGTGGTTTGGAGTTGGAGAAATGGAGAATCAAGCTCAAATCATGATTTTCGCTCTTGACCCTTCCAAAGGGTCCAGAGTGAAAATCTTCATGGACCTCATCGTCTTCCTTGTTAGGCCAAGTCCTTAGTGTCCAAGGCATGTTGGAGGAAGGATAAGCATATTCTTGCCTTGAGGAATGATGGAAAGCAACAAAAGATGAAATTTCAAGCCTAGAAAGGAAATTTCGCTCCTGACCCTTCCAAAGGGTCCAGAGCGAAATTCCTTGTAAACCTAGTTTTTTGACCTTGCTTAGGCTTCAATCCTTGTTCCTTGGATGAAAAATGATGAAATGTATCTTGTAAGGAAGAGTGGGATTGAAAAAATGAAGGTTTTTAGCCAAGGAGGTGAATTTCGCTCCTGACCCTTCCAAAGGGTCTAGAGCGAAATTCCTAAAATCCCTTATTTTCCTAGCAAAGTCAAGTCAAACTTGGGTTTTTGTAGCTTGGATGGGTGAGGATAAGTGTTTTCTTGCCTTTTAAGGTGGATTCAAGTTGAAATAATGGAGGAATAAGCCTAAAACAAGATTTTCGCTCCTGACCCTTCCAAAGGGTCTAGAGCGAAAAACACTAAAACCATCCTTTTCTTCAAATTTTGTGCTAAGTCAGGCCTAGACTAGGGTTAGAGAAGCTATTTGGAATGCCTTGGAAAGATGTTTATCCACCAAAGATGCAAATTTTGAGCTAAAATTGGAATTTCGCTCCCGACCCTTCCAAAGGGTCTAGAGCGAAATTCTGGATAGGTCCTGTCCTTGGCTAGTTTCTTGAGCGAATTCTCCTTTTTGGGCCTTGTGAAGATCGAACCAATGTTGCCAAGTTGAGAAGTGGGTTCAATATGGGGGATTCCAGATGAAGTGAAGTGAAGAAAGTGAAATTTAGTGTGAGTAGGCAAGCAAAAAGTGAATTTCGCTCTTGACCCTTCCAAAGGGTCCAGAGCGGAATTCATCAAAGTCACTATTTCCTCTTTGTGTCAAGACAAGATTTTGATTCCTAAGGCATGAAAAGACTGGAGAGAGGTTGTTTAAGCCTTGCAAGATGAGTTGAAGTGAAGGAAAACAAACAAAGAGAGAAATTCGCTCCTGACCCTTCCAAAGGGTCCAGGTCAAAATTCTCCAAATCAACCATTTTTCCCTTGAGTGAAGCTAAAATGTTGATACCTATGGCATGGTTGAGGCTGGGGTGAGATATTCTTGCCTTGTAGGGTGAATTGAAGTAAAGGAAGTGTAAAATAAAGCCTAAAGAAGGAATTTCGCTCCTGACCCTTCCAAAGGGTCCATGGCGAAATCCTTTGAAACTGCTATTTTTCACCTTGTTGGGGCCAGGCGAGGAGCTAATTGTGAGGTAACGTTGAAAGGAGGTCTAAATGAGCCAGGAATGCAAAATTCGCTCCTGACCCTTCCAGAGGGTCCAGGGCGAAATTCTTATAAGGCCTGTCCCGGAAAGAGTCTTGAACTAACTTCATTTTAATATCTTTTGTTGATGATTTAAGGTGTGAAATATTATGTTGAAATGAATTTACTATGTGTCCTTAATCATCTTTTGATTTGTTTTGCAGATGAAAGAAGATCAAGCCAAGATAAGGACGACCTTCTCCAGTCCAGCATCAACAAGGACGACCTTCTCCAATCCAGCATCAACAAGGACGGCCTTCTCCGGTCTAGCATCGTCAGGGATGACCTCTTCCAGTCAAACATTTGAAGGAAAGACAAGGTGGCATCCCAATCATCACTCCTCCAGTCGGGTTGGTCCACTTCAGCATGTCCAGATTCAATGTACCTGACTCATCAAAGATGGCACTAACTTCGATGTACCTACCTCGGCTATCCATTGGTCGAATATTCTAGAGAAGACATGTGTCCAAATAATGCAATTATTTCATTGGCCAGAATTGAGTTTGTTGTAACAAACCCTAATTAGGGTTTTCATTGTAAAATCTCGGCCATCGATCTCGATTGATCTTAGCCATTGAATTGTATTGAGGGCACTATATAAGCCCTGGCTCCTCATTTGTAAAGGTTAATAGACAATAGTTAGTCAGTAGTTAGTAGGTGAATAGTTAGCTAATAGTGAATAGTCAGTTGATAGAATAGCAATTAGAGTAGAATAGCAAGAGAAGGCAAAGATTGTTGCCAAGATGTTGTTGTAAAAGACTTGTAAAACTTCATTGAAGAAATTGTGAAATCTATGGATCGATTCAACAATTTGCATGGTCTTTATACTTCTCAGATTTGATTTCATGTTATTAGATGAGTGGAAGAAATGTGTTTGATTGATGGTGAAATTTGTATATCCATACTACTAGTAGTTTGTTGATTGCAGACTTGCCTTGTGTAGTCAACTGGAATCATTTAGCTTAAGCTTAACTTCAATTGTCGCTTCTTCATTGATATGCATTAGCCTGATGGTGTCCTGTAGCGATGATCTGAGCATCATAAAGGTTTCCTCTGAAGATCGCACTAACCTTGTGGAGATGGTCCTGGGATGTCAAGACAAGACTTAGTTGGAATTTCATCAAAGATCAATCATTGCTCCTACATTCTTAGTGTCAGAATTAGATCCTTCCCTCGCCCTTATCCTTTTTTCCTTTTTTTTTCAAAAAATCTAGGCTAGTGAAATCCTGTGTTCCAGCAATATTCAAAGCAAATCAGATGTTTAGTCATCAAGTGTAAGTCCCCTTGTGATTCCAGCAAAATCACATCATGCCACAAAGAGCTTATCCACGAGTAGAGATCCTACATAACAGGAACCTTGAAGCTTCTCCGATTGATCCTTCTGCGATATCTTCAGCATTCGGGAGCTTTATTCAAGAGAGGATAAGGTACCTTTAAGTATTTTATTTTGTGTTTGGTCGTGTACAAAATACACATCAACAGGCTTCCTTATACAAGAGAGGATAGGATACTCGGTGAGAACATTCTATTCTGCGTTGGCCGGATAGAGTTGTAGCGATGCGACTTTAGACACGTCAACACACCTCAACGTTATTAAACAAAAGATATAATTATGCTCATCATCTCCTCTTGCACGATGCACCCCTATATTGATTTCCAGCAAACATTTAATGACCTCCAGTTAGAAATAACAACAACTTGATTAACTTTTCAACCACACTCAACCATTCTTCCAAATGATACGACACAGGTGCAACATAGATATTACTCCCCAAATCTGCTAAATCAACCAAGCGATAAAAATAAATACAAGCTGTAAAGAAGAAAAACGTCTGGATATTCAAGTCACCAAAAAATATTCAAAATACGAACATCCCCACACTAAAAAAGCATCTCCAACACATATCGAAACAGGGACAATTCACAAGTCTCCAGCTGTGATTTTCCACTGCCATCACAAACTCCGGCATCCAAAAATCGAAAACCATCCAATTTAATAAAAACTTCTTGCCTTTTTAAGTTGACCACAATATTGTATCAAAGAAAAATGTAGCCATATAAAGAACCAACAAAGCACAGAAAAAGGTTTTCCCAATTCGTTTAAAAAAAAAAAACCTTCAACACTAATACTCCACTTCCCCACGACAACACCATAAACGAAAAAATTTAAACAAAAAAAACTTTTCGGTTATACGAAGAGACGAGGCTTATCGTGCCTCATTAAATCTCCACGAAATCTGACTAATATGGCTCAAAAATTAATTCCTCTTTTCCTTCGTCAAATTTTTTTTTCACAATATTAGTATGTTGCAAAGACTTAGGAAAGAATCGAGTCCCATGAAATACATAAATCTGATGATATGGCATAAGAGGTTGACATGGCAAAAATCTGAAGTGGAAGCTGACAAAAGTGACAAGTAAGCATACAACTAGTTGAAGTTGACAACTAGACACCTCAAGCAACCAACCAAGCACCTAAATCAACCAAGTAAGCAGTTGGAGGAAGCAAGTAAGGAGCTAAAGCAGGTCAAGCAGATCAAGTAGATCAAGTATGTCAAGCATGTCAAGCAGCTCAAGCAGCTCAAGCACATCAAGCACCTCAAGCACATCAAGCAGCTCAACCAAAATTGAAAAGCTCTAATGAATAAACAACAGCCCAGAAAGCTCTTTAAACTCAATCCAATATTACTTTGAGTAAACCTCTAGCTTGAATAGCACAAGCTTGACAAAAACCACTTGACATCAATGACAAAAAAACTAACAATCTCCCCCTTTGTCATTTGATGGCAACCCCATCTGCATTTGCCACCTCCTGAAACCAACAAAACAAAAACTGCTCCCCTTGAGATACTGCTTCCCCAAACTTACTTCTCCCACCTTGACATCAATGACAAAACCAACTTGCAAAAGCTGAAACCATCCTACATAACAAAAATGGGGCTGAAAGAATGTGACAATGAAAGAACTCCCCTTGAGTCCAAGCAGGCAGCTCAATGATGGAGTGGAAACACTCCAAACTTCTCTTTTTTGATATCATCAAGAGTGCATAAATTGTTCGCAGCCCTTTTTGCATTTGCAATAAGCTTACCATCTTTTATAACTTCACGACAATCTAAATTAAAACTCAAACTATGTCCTTGATCACACAACTGGCTCACAATTGATAAATTTTGCTTCAGACCACCTACATATAAAGCATTCTCAATTATTGTACCACATCATCATTCAAAACAAGTGTACCTGTACCTTTGAATTTTGCTGAAAAATCACCACCAAACCTTACCTTACCTTCATTTCTTCTTTTGAGAGTAAGAAACTTGCTTGTCTACAGTCATATGCCTAGAATAGCCACTGTCAATATACCATTTGTTTTTTTCATTTTATGCATGGGGGGGTTGTTTGTATTAGAATAATATCTTTCACTTTGTGTTATTAATGGTCATTTAAGTTGTTTCTAATTTCGCCTCTAGTTAATAATTGTTTCTTTTAGAAACATCATCTTTGTAACTCTATTTAAAGGAGCTTTGTCTCCTCGATTAATTGAACAACATCGATTCTTTGAAATCCATATGCTTTTGCATCTGTATTATGGTATCAGAGCCTTGGTTATTTTTGAAATAATCTTTCAATTAAAAATTCGTGATAGTTTTTTTTTGAAAAATTTCTTTGTTTATTCGAAATTGCTACTTTGGCAGTTCGTTTTGGCTGCAGCTACTAGGGTTTTCAGCTATTTTCGGCCCTCTCCCGCGACCCGTCTCTCCTGCATTTTGTGCAACCACGCAACGCGTTTTTTCTCCCGCCTGCAATTTTTTTCTGCCATTTTTGGACGGAAATCTGCATTTTTGATTAGGGTTTTTACCCTTCAGATCAAGTTGAAATGTTTTCTGATTGCAGATTCTTGGTGGGTTTTTTGAGATCTCAATTGGGTCGTCATTAGAATTTTCTGGGTGCCTCGATTTTCAAGCTAGCAGATCCAGATTCCAATAGTAGATTCGTTCTGGGTTTTTCGCAAGGATTTCTGGGTTGTCTTCGGATTTTTCTGGGTTAGCCGGAATTTTTTTCTTGAAATTTGTGCTCACCACACTTCATTTTTTGAAGTCTGTACTTGCATTTGCCTCTGTTTCTGCATTGGGATTCAAATTTTTTGAATTCCGTGCCAACGCCTCTTCTCGGATTTTCTTTTCCATGCATTGGGAAACGTGCAAGATGGCGTCATTGACCAACTTGATGTTGGAAGGCAGTCAGGTTTTGTGCACTTAGCGTCTTCTCAGTACCTCATTTTTCGTGCCTCGAAAAGCGTGAAGATGGCTTATGGGCATCGATGTTTGTTTCTGTTTTTAATATTTTTTTTACCTAAAAATTTTTTTTGATGGGTTTTAATATTTTTTCCCTTAAAAAAATCTGTGGGTATTAATAATTTTGTCCCAAAAAATTATCTGTGGGTTTTTAAATATTTTTTGTCCCTGTAAAAAAAAATAAAAATCATGAGGGTTTATGATTTTTTCCTCAAAAATTTTACTTTGCTGCAGTCTGTTTTTCGTTGCAGTTGGAGTTGTTGTGCGAACATCTGCACTAGTCTCTTATTTGCAGTCTATTTTCGGGCATCTTGCTCATCTGCAATAGTTTGGAGGGTTTGCCAATTTTTTCCTCAAAATCGTGACAACTGTTCTTTTGCATCTGTATTAGTTTGCACAATTAGAGATTCCACTGGCACTTCCTTCACTTTCTTCTTCCAAACCTTAGCAACCTCCGTTGACTTTTCCACATTCTCATCCTTCTTGCTCTGCTTAGAAAAATCTGCCATTTCAGTTTTACAAACTTTTGCAATGTGACCAAGATTATTACATTTATAGCATACTATATTGTAATTCCTTGGAGGAATAAAAGTATTCCTACTCCTAAAACTGAAATCATTCCTTGTAAACCTTCTACAATTTATGGCCTTGTGTCCAAAATAGTTGCAAGAAAAACAATAACCATGGAAAAAGGAATTATTGAACCTGTTCATACATCCTTGCCTTAAGTTAGGAGCATTATGTCTGATTTTTGATGTTGATCCCTTTGTACCATCAGCATTTGTTTTCTGTTGTTCTTCTTTTTTAGACATAGAAAATTGACCTTCTTCAAGCCCAACTCCCTCCTTTATCAGCTCAAGCACAACACCCACCATTGTTAAGAATATTTTCTGCTCAAAGCACTTATTTATAAATTACAAAGAATATCCAATATTTTTGGGATTTAAAATAATAATTATTTATAAGCTCCCAAAAAAGTAGGAAAGAAAGACATTTTAAAGCAAAAGTGCTCCTACAATTTCAACAGATAATAAAGTAACACTAACCAAAATGACCTAACAATGAACCTTGACCCTATATCCAAAAACAAGATCACGAGAAGCAACAATTGCTAGAAATAGCCACTGAAGAAGTTGTCAATTGTTTTGATCAATCTGAAAACTAAGAAGTGCCTCCCAAAGTTTTGACATGTTTGAAAACCTCTACAAAACATGAAGAAATCCTAGGGATTTAACCATGAATCCATCTTAAAACACAAACCCTAGTTAGTATTTGTGGCACCTTAAAAAACTTCCTTCAAAGAACAACAAACTCTAGGTGGCTGAAAAGAGGTTGAAGAACAACATATTTTAAGTCCAACGTTGCAACAACAAGAAGTGGGCTTCAAGTCGATTTAGAAAGGAAGAATAGTGGTATGGCATCCTTAGAATTTACCAAAAAACTGCACCAGAAAAACCCTAGCACTAGAATTGCCCTTGGAATCTGATCATCTAATGGAGAGTGAAGCGATGGTGATTTCAAGCAAAGCAATGGGAAATAGTGCTATGTTTCAGTTTGTTATTCTTGGGTTTAGGCAACAAGAAGACGACATCTTTAATTTTTGGCTTTTGTCTTTTTTTTGAGTTTGACTTGTTAATCATATACACATTGTAGGATAACATAAGCCACTTAAAACAAAATCCATGAGCAAAACCTAGCACAAGTGTTTGCCTCTTTCTACCCTCTTAAAGCCAAGCTGGCCCTAATTAGTAAAAAACCGTGTTTTTCTTGAAAATTCTTCAGGGGGCATTAATTGACTCTATTTGGGCACCATGTGACATACTTGGCCATAAGAGGACTCTAGAATCTCTATTTAAATAGTATTGAAATCCATCCATTGGGTAATAGAGTCGAGCCTATGTATAATACCTAATCAAATGACTAAACCTAGCCTAAACAAAAGCAACAAAAAAAAACACATACAACAAGGTGGAAATCTAAAATGATATCACCTATTAATGGATGGTCACGAGGAAGAGAAGTAGCTAGATGAAATCATTTATAGGCTAAGAAAAATTGTAAACCCCCCTTTGAGTTCGAAGTCCAATTGTCGTGGTTTGCATCCTTGAAACCTTTTGCAACATATTTATTGATATCCATAGTTTAGGATGATATAGAAAATCATGACGGGAAAACTCAAGCACAAACTCGTAAATGTTTTGTAGCTTAGGATAGTCTCGCTTCCCATCAAAATTTATCTCCATTAGTTGGAGATCTCGTACTTCCTTTGGTAGATATCTTGCAAAGTCTTGTGGTTGTAGCACATTTGTAGATGATGATCACTTTAGACTCAAATCCTTCATTATGCTCTTGACGACCCTTGCTTCTATGAAATCCACTTTTAGCATAAAATCACTAATGACTTATGTATGCTCATCACTTGGTTCTCCATTTATATAGGTGGGAGATATTGAAGATGGGATGAATCAAGTCTTAAGAGAGTATTCACTTTGTCTTCTATTGATGACTTGCTTTTAAGGTATTACTAGAAACTGTCCAGGTTTGGCAACAAATTCGTCATATCCATATTTGATTCAATGCATGATTTTGATGCTGACTCATCCTCAAGCAGAAAGAATTGTTCTTCATCCAACTATGCACTCTCATTGACACTATGAAGAAAATTATCCACCTTTGGCAGAAAACTTCCTATTCACAATGAGGGAGTCAATTGAAACCGAAGTCCCTCACATTGAATGCTGTCAAGACTTGAAGTTGTAACCTTGTTGAAAGATATCAACCTCACTTTGCATATATAATAGGGTGAAACATTGCTTTATTGAATATGAATTTCTTATCTACATGACTTAACTAATTTTTTGAATAATAATTATCTAGTTCTTTAGAAAAACAATTATCATCATCTATTCCATAATAAAGGGAAGCAACTTGAAAAAGAAACATTGTGTAGGTTTAGTTCTTGCTTTATAAAAAACTATGTTGCTGGTTTTGGTTTAGGTTTGTGGATCTGACAAAATAAATTTTTTGGGGTTGGTTTCATTTTGGGTTTGTCCACACAAAAAGCATGTGAGAATTATATATATTTGCAGCCTAAGAGCAGGGATTAGGTTTAGAATACCACATATCATCATGTAATCAACATAACCACCATAAACTCAGATGCCATTTAAAAGATAAATGATAATTATTATAAAATATTCATTGTTCAAAACTTCAAGTTCAATGTCAAAATAATAATTTCAAGTTCAACAATTAGTTTTCAGTGCCATATTGGTTTTCTAAATCACCAACATCTTCATCATCATCAACATTAGATTATGTAGGAATATTTGAAGAACCACAACAGTTCCATTGACTCTCAGTCTCTCACACTAAATTGGTGCTTAATTTTGGCTCCTCAAATGCAAATTTTGGGAAGTGGAAGCATCCAAACCAATATGCTTTGGCTCCATATCCCACAACATTGTGTCCTCTTTCTTGTAGCCATATGTTTTTGTGTGGAAGGGGGTGCAAGTTGGAATGCACGTACATTAAGTTCTCTTCCCATTTTGATAGGAACTGAATGTGCTTTGTTAAGTGGATGATGGAGTATGTGCTCCAATTCTTCTCAGATTTAGACGAGCTAGCAACCTATTAAAATTTAAGACGAAGTAGAGAGATATAATTATACATTGTAAAAATTATGAATGAATCTTCAAATATAAAAAACTAAAAATTATCAAACTTATGATAAAACTTTTATTGCAAGAGGTTGTAGGTGTTGGAATTGTTGGCCAATAATAAGCTATAAGCATCCTCCTTGAACTTATTATGAGAGCCTCAATACTTTGATTGAGGGTCAAGGAAGAGTCTACAAAATGTTGGAGTGTGTAAAATCAACGAATTCACTCATGACTATATCTCGCAAATTAGGGTCAAGGAAGAGTCTACAAAATGTTGACTTGTAGCCTTCATTGACTTCATAATTTTTATATGTGGCAATCCTCATTGGCATAGAAAGAACCTCATCATTGTAGTATTTTGGACTCAATGCAACAATAAGATGTAGTCGACCTCGAGATGTAGATTGGTTGGTTGAGCCATTGAAAGACACGAACAATCGACACAGGTTCAAACCTTGTCCCAACTAAAAGAGCCACTTTTTCCAGCCATGCCTAGGGTGGGTCCCTTGCGGAATTTCACGTGGCCCAGAGGATTAGTTTTGCCTTCCCGAAGTTGCGGGGACACCTCCGAGTTAACAAAAAAAACAATAAGATGTAGTGGGGTGATCATTGTGTTCCATTTCTCTTCAAAAATTTGTGCACTTGTTTGAAGAAATTTTTCTTAGGATCTTGCGCATCCTCATTTATGATGGTCTTCATCTTTTCAATCATCGAGTCGATGCCATCTTATCTCTCTCTTAAGCAAGACTTGTTCATGTTGGTATAACGAATCACACAATGGGCTCAATCATACTAAAGAGATTCCACATGATCCCACCAAGAGTCATCTAGGATCATCCATTTAGTATATGTTGTCCTCTTAGTGTTGCGTTGCCTCCATATAGACCAAGTTTTGCTAATGACCATGCTAGAAAATGCCTCTTCAATCTTCACAAGTTGTCTCAAGATGATTGTTGAAATGGGTTTTAACAACTTATTCAAAAATAAAAATAAAATAGTCATACTCTAATTAAGACAAGTTATTTTTTTCTAAGTTGTTTTGAAACACTTACCTTCAAAAACTTCAATTTTGAAAATGCTATAAACATGCTTTCTGACACGTGGTGGTTGGTGATAAACATTTGGATCTTTTTGGCCTTTGCATGCAACTTTTTAATCGAATCAAATCTTGTTTCCAATCTTTTGTAGCATAAGATTGAGGGAATGGACAACACAAGGTGTCTAAAAGATACATGGATAACATTCATCAACAAACAAATCAATAGCTTTACAATTCTTTGTGTTGTAGATTATTACTTGAACAACATTACGAGATCCTATTTCCTCAATAATTGTGAGGAGGATGTTAGGAATAAATTGGCCATCTTTCACCTTCCCTTGGCAATCCAAAACTCTTAATAACATTGCCCATTTAGGGGACACTGCAATGACATTGATCGAGGGCTGATTTTAGCATCCTTCTATCCATTGAAAATAATAGACACCTTTGTCTTGACCTTTGAATCTCTTATGGGCTTCAATGAATTTTCTACAAGTTTGGCCTCTTTTTCCAATAAGGTGCCATGCACCTCATAATTTGGGCCTTTGTGCCCATTTGGAGCCTCATTAATTTTTTCCATCATATTTTATCAACATGGTGGACAAATAATATTGAAAGCCAACACATTTGCATAAATATATCATGATACATGTTGATCAGCAATGTCTTGAGACTCATTTTGAAATGCCATTTTTCAAGGTCCTCATGGTCGTCTATTTGTAAGGGATTTTCTTTAGGGATGGTAAAAAATGGGTGGTTCTTGACTACAACACTAGGATTCAATGGGGGCATAGGGGGTCCTTAAAATCTTCTCTTTGTTATAGGATAATTTGCTCTATGGCTTGCTGCTTCATCTTGCTCCTACCATAGAAATGAGACTCGGACTCTGCTCGGACTTGACAAGGCCGACTCGACTCGGGACTCAGACTCGTCTAGACTCGACAAAGTGAAAAACTCAAGAAATTTAGAGATTTTTAAAGATTTAAAACTTGTTTCATGCACCCTTTATTAAATACTCCTTAAAGACACAATAACATCATCAAATAGAAGATAACTTGATTACATACACAAGTATACATCAATCACATAAGCATAAACGCAAATTGCAGTTGAAGGAAATAACAAACATAGATATATAAATATTGTCAAATGTATACAATATTACAAAACTCGTGGAATAAAAAATCCATGTCATCATATGATCAAATGCTCTATACAAATATCAAAAGTAAAAACAACTACAAGCCTATGGCTCAGAGGAGCTTGCATCCCTTGGCCCCCTACGAAGGCATCTAAGGTAGGTCCTGGATGATTTGGCAGCCATAGCCTCTCCCCGTGACACCATGCCACCCTCACTAACATTAGGTATATGAATTTTTGTGTCACTGTCTGCCTCTGGCTCTGTTGTCTCTGCTCATGCTCTCTACTCCTCTGCCATGGCTACAACCTCAACCTCTGTAACTGCCCGGTCGACCCAATCAATGTTGTCACTAAAGACAGGTTCTGTCTCAGTGGTCCACTCGGCTTCAGGATCAACCTCTTCTAGAATGATAGGGGAGATGCCATTTTGTGCATTCCTTTTCTGTCTGAGGCGGAGGTTGTAGTGAACAAAGACAAGATCGTTTAACTTTTCCACAGATAATCTATTGTGCCTCTTGGAGTGTATGTGCTCAAACATACTCCAATTGCACTCACAACTAGATGCATTGCATGATTGGCTCAAAATGCGAATGGCCAACTTTTGAATATTTGGTGTTTTTGGGCCAAAAAAGTTCCACCAATTATTTGAATTTGAAATGAGAAAAATAAAAAAAACCAATCTCACTCACGACTCTCATTAAACAATATGAGTATATAATAAAATTAAAATTATGCCTTAGAATGTATTTTTACCTGGCATCATAGTTGTCCTACTTTCTTTGTAGATGGGATGAGAGAAGTTCTCTCCTTGAGCACTAGAAAACAACTGTATCTCTTGCATAAGTTCGGTTTGAGTACAACCAGCAGGTGCCATCTGCTCCATGACTAAGTACAACCCACTAAGAACCTCCTCATCCGCCTTGAAAGTAGGGCTGAATTGGAATGCCGGATTAAGATAATATGCTGCTGCATGGATGGGCCTGTGAAGCTGGTTATGCCATCTCCTATCAATGATATCCCAAATGGGACGATACCTACTCTCATCTTCTCCATACACGGATCTGATGGCCTCCTTGGCCCTATCCATGCCCTCATATATGTAGCCCATTGTAGGCTTTTCCCCATCCGCAACTCGCAGGAGAACCACCAAGGGCTTAACAAACTGCAAAATTGCAAATATTGTGTAATTTATAAAAATGAGCAAATAAGAGAAAATTATGAATAAACTATAAAACAGAAACTTAAATTGTAGAAATTATAAAAAATTTATCTTCACAATCTCAGCACAAGGGGTCCAAAAGCCTCCCTCATAAAAAATGCAATCTGCCATATCTATCCCTGTAGTGGTAGCAGCATAGGATGAGGAAGCTCACTCGTCACTAACAATCATACGTCTCAAAGCCGCCTTACACCAAAGCATGGACTGTAATGTGATGAAGTTAGTGGCAAATCTGGTGATTCCAAGACAAGCTAACTCCCTCTGATCCGTGTATTGCCTTATAAGAGCTAAAACCCATGAATGATTATATACAAATTTGCAAACATTTCTTGCCCTTTCTACACATGTCTTAATCCATGGGAGTTTTCCAATATCCTCCAACATGAAGTCAATGCAATGGGTGACACATGGAGTCCAAACTATAGATGGGTGCCTCTCCATCAAAAGTCTACCTGCAACAACATAATTTGCTGCATTATCGGTGACTACCTGCACCATGTTCTCCTCACCCACCTCATCTATCACCTCCTCTATTTTCTCACATAGGAATGTGGCGTTTTTGCAGTGTACGGAGGCATCAATGGTCTTGATGAAAATAGTGCCCCTTGAAATTAAAAATAAAGCAAGATCAATGATCATTCAATAAATTATTAAATAAAAAAAATAAAATTAATGACTAAATGAAATTAAAATTAATCAATCACCTGCGGAAGAAACAAGAAAATTAAGGAGAGTTCTATTTCTCCTATCCGTCCAACCATCAATCATGATGGTGCAACCTGACCTACTCCATATCTGGCGTTGATCCTCTAATTCACCCTTCACATCATGCACTAAATTTGACAAAATTGGTCCCCTTAATTCAGATTTAGAAGGGGCTTTGAACCCCGCCCCGCATATGGCAACGACATCAACCATTTCCTGCCAATAAGGAGACTTGTCACAAATAAATTAAATGAGATAAGTATTTACTATGTACAACAAAAAATCAAACAATAAATATTAAAACAATCAAACAAAAAATATTCACTTGGCTGCAAAGAATGAAACAGTGCAGTAGACCCCAAACCTGCCGACTACCAATTTAGGGGCCTCATGGACCTCCTTGTTCCAACCCATGCTCTCAAGCGACTGTTGGGACCTAGGAGTAGTGCGAGGCTCAAAGTAGGAATCCATCCTAGATTTATGAATTCTAGGACCAATGCTAACACTCCCACCACCATTGGCAATGCTAGGACCATGAGCACTAGCAG
Source organism: Cryptomeria japonica (assembly GCF_030272615.1). Lineage (NCBI taxonomy): Eukaryota > Viridiplantae > Streptophyta > Pinopsida > Cupressales > Cupressaceae > Cryptomeria > Cryptomeria japonica. The sequence goes on along the minus strand of NC_081407.1, from coordinate 444,789,260 downwards.
AAGCAGAAGCCCTAGCACTAGGATGATATGGAGGCATGGACGAAGGCCCTCCAACACAACCAATGGCCGCCAAATCATCCTTTTGCTTCTTCACCATTTCCTTCTTTTGTTCAGGTGCTTCAACTGCCACATAGCACTCACGTGTAGCCTGAACAGTTGCTTCTGTGCATGGTCGGCATCATGGCCACGTACGCCGACAATATGGTATTTCAATCTATATATGCCTCAGTGGAATATTATTTTGCAATATTTACACTGTCTGTCCTTTTTTCTGCTCGGGAAAATCTTCATGATATTTCCAAGTAGGGTCATTTCTAACTAGGGGTCTAGACATTGTATGATTGTAATGTGAAAATTGAAGCAAATAAGAAAGTCAAGGTTATTGCAATAAGACATTATTACAAATACAAAAAAAATTAATATTTGAGAATTTGTGCATTGTCATAAATTAATATAAAAAAAATTGTACACTAATGTAGGTACTAAGGTAGGGTTTGTAAATTTTTAAAAAACGAAATGTAGGGTTTGATCAAAATTCCAAACCCTACTTTTTTTTTAAAAGAAATTTACAAACAAACCCTACCTACATTAGATTTTTGAATGAAATGTAAAACTTTCAAATGAAATGAATAGAAAATGAAATTTTTGCTTACAAGAAACAAAAAAAACTCAAAAAATCAATCTTACCTCTTACAACAAGCTTGAAATGAGCTGCAAACTCTTCCTTTCCAACTCTTGATGCACCAAATGAAAGTATAATGCAGCCCCAATGTGATTTATGGATGAAATCTTGAGCTTCCTCCTTGCTGGTTTTCCTTCAATGAACTCTTGTTTCTTTTCACAACTCACTTTTCTCCTATTTTGCCAAATGAATGAAATGAAGTTCACTTTTAGGGGCAAAGCATAATATAAACAAAAAAAAATCAGTTGAAAACATATTAAAAGATGTGTTTTTTTTGACTTAAAATTGCATTGACACGACCGAGTTTGGGAGTCGAGACTCGCCAAACTCGGTGATTTTGGGTGAGTGTGATTTTAGGCGATTTTTTGAGCCAAACTCGGTCGAGTTCAAGTTCGAGTTTGAGCCCTTTGGACTCGACTAGCATGACTCTGTAATATCCCCACAATTTTTTTCAATTTATTTCCAGTTACAATCACAACAAGAACCTGTTAAGGTTAGTAAATGAAGATACAATAATGCTGAAACTGTAACCCTTCCACTTTTTGATCACCAAGTGCCCAATATGGGAAGGTGAGAGCATACGGTGTTGAGGGGATCGTTAGCTTCAAATAACTGGAAATAATACAATGCTTGGGCGGCAAGCCAGCCCCTTCCACTTTTCAGCGGGATATGGAGAATATTAAAAATCACTTGGCGGTAAACCAGCCAAGGATGATGCAAGAACTGAAGAACAATCACTCTACCGCTTATGCAGCGGGAGGACTAGAAATGAAAAAGCAATCAACTCCACCGCTTATTCAGCAGGAGGACTGAAAATGAGATTACAATCAACTCAACCGCTTATTCAGCGGGAGGACTGAATTACAATAGATAAGAAGGTGGCAAGCCAACCTCTTTCACTTATGCAATGGGCCAAAGAACAAAAATCCAAGTATATAGTTGTTAGTACTACTAATCAGCTTTACAATGCAAACATGGATTACAAAATTACTAGAATCATTGTCCAAACTTGGTGGCAAGGCCAACCTCTTCCACTTATGCAGTGTGACTAAGAGAGTTCAAATAAATTGCTGTTAGTATTACTAACAAGCATTACATATGATTCATCATGGATATTCAAATGTCAAAACCCAAACTAATAGCTGCAACTTATTACGAAGACTCTTCACACCACATCCATAGACTCACACATCTGAAAACCAAATTCAACCCCCCAAAACTAAATCTGATATGAATGAACAACAGGCTGGAAATACAGACCAGCAACATCAAAATCCTCACAAACACTTCTAAATCACTCCCCACACACTCAACTTATCTCTAAACACACTCCAAAGAACCCACACACTCTAAAACCAACTCCACACAAGGAAACACTCCAAACTAACAATTTTTTCAGATTTTGATATGCAACCCATGCGCTGGAAACACACAGACCAGCAGCTTAGAAACTCAAAAAAATGCTTGTAACTCTATTCACACTCAACGAAATTACCCCCAAACAGATGCAAATGAGAGATACAAGATAGGTGATGAGATTAGAACCAACAAACTGCACCCAAAACCCCCAAATGAATTTATGCACGCATTCTCAGGCAGCCCAACATAGTAGGACTAGGAAAGAACTATGATTTGCATTTAAAAAATAAGTACTCAACATTAAGCTCTACAAACTTACAAACTTGATCGCCTGTGGCATAGGAAGAGAACGAGCCACTACCCAAAATGATCTGACACACGAACTGAGAGTTATGAGCTAAAACGTGCTACAGCCACACCAAAAACTAGCAACACTGAAATCCACACCATTGGAAATCTGAAAATGCACACTAAAATCAAACCACACATTCAGAAAATCCAATCACAGCTAGGAGTGATGTCTCACACTCGAAGTCTGTCAAGAGCCCTAGGAGTTATTTACCCTCGAAGATTGTCTGGAGTCAATCCGACAGCTTAACAGTGTAAATTGTCTGAGATACCAAATGAGAAGCCCAACACTCTCATTTATAGATTTTGACGGCTCAAATTCAAATTCACATTCCCTCCAAATGAACGCCAAACCCAAATGTACATTCACTTCACATTATTTTGAAATTACATTTCATTTCTCCTTTCTCCAAATCGACCTTCTCATAGGAGCAAATATTCTTTATAAAAATGACAATAAAATCATAATGTGGCATCCAAGGTAGATAAGTGAAATGTATTATAAAATTAACTTATTTCTCCATAAGGCGTCCATCTTGCCTTATTAATATTTCACTTTATAAAGTATTTTTCCTCAACAATAAGTCGCCCAATATATAATTAAGGAAATGATTTATATATGAATATAACTTAAGCAATCCCTTTTAAATAAATTGTCCAACCTTTGCCTTAAGTTATACTTTAATTTTAAACACCATTTTTCATCAAATACTGAACCTGCCAAAACAAGCTCCAAGGATATGGGGAAACAAGCTGAGAGAATTGTCCTGCCAGAAAGTCACTGAACTGAGCTGAGGAACCCTTGCCAAGAATAGCACCAAAATATGAGGGAAGACCAACTGCTCAAACTGACCTGCCGGAAATAGTTACTGAACAAGCCTGTTGACATCCTGCTAAAAATAGAACTGCTAAAAATAGTACTTACTAAAAATAGCATACTGCTAAAAATAGTAAGTGTTTCCAAAGTGATTTTAACCACATTCTGAGTAGCTGTCGCACTTACTAAAAATAGTAAGTCCAGAAAAAGTCACCCAATGCAGATGCATGTCGAACCATCCTGAAGCTCTCTGAAAACCCAGAAGGAATCCAGAATCCAAACTGTCAAACTCCCACATACACCCCCTGAAAATACTAAAGAATCCTCCTAGAAAATAGGAAACCCCTAATTTCTACTCCCGACTAGCCTACGGGCCTCCGAAATAGGCGAACAGCCAGCTGAACTAATCACTGCGGAGAAGGGGACATTACAGACTCGACTCCGAAATTGCCCAAACTCTGTGATTTTGGGCGATTCCCGTTTCTCTGGCTCCTACTCATTAATTTATGCTATCACTTGCATTGATGGAACAAGTGTTCCAGGATTTCTAGGGCAGGCTTTGATGCTTTGTTCAGGAATTTCACATAAATGGGCTTTCACTTGACCATATGAATTTAATAGTTGCATATCCAAATATAGCTCCCATCACTTGGAATCAGTTGTATCATATCAACATACTTCCAAAGAGGAGAACTTTGATGTGTTTTGAATTTATGTGAGCTTGTGGAGGTAGAACTTGCTGCCATTGTAATTCTTATGGCAATATGCTTTATAAACAACACACATAAAACAAATAAAAATTGAAAAATATATATAAAACTTAACTTTTTTAATATTTTAAACATAGTGATAAATTCATAAAAAATGGAGGAAAACAAGAAATGGAAAGCAAAACAAGAGAGTTTGTTTGTAAAACAAAAATGTAGAAAAGAAAATTACTTATTTTCAAAAATCTTCTTCTACAATCTTCTTGGTAGGTAATGTCAACTTGCACATGTGAAGGAATAGCAATGCAACCACTTTCGAACTTTCAATGATCATCTTCAGCTCTCTTTGTGTAGTGATGTAATGTCCTTATCCTCAAAAAATCAGAAATATAATTCAGATTTGGAAATTATATTTATGACAGCAAACCAAACTATGTCTTCACACACCAAACTATGCCAAACAATGCTACCAATTTACTCCAAACTTCTCCAACTGTAATAGTTTGTTCATCAACTGAAAATAACAATAAACAGAACTGATTACAGACTCAATAACAGCAGCATACTGCTGTAATATGTTCATAAACTCACAACAAAAAATCACAAACTATGCTTCAAAAGCACTCCAAACAACACCAGCATTAAACTTGGAAACTAGAGAAGAAGCAACAACAATCCACCAAATTTCCTTCAGCCCAAATACAATCTCAGAGTGAGAATGCCCTCTATGAACAAGGGTTTTCGTCCTTTGCTCATATAATGCTCATGGGTTTCTGTCCACAAGCTCTCTCCTTCAGCGGGGTTCCGTCTACTGAAGAAGCTCCTTGCAAATCTGCAAACGTAGAGACGAAAATGATAATCAACAACTACTCCAAATTCCCAAAATCTCAATATTTGTATCCATCATGTATGCAAGCTTTGGGAGCCTAAATTCAAACTCCCTCCTTTAGAATTCCTGTTAAATTAATTATCATAGTTGCCAAAAGTTGTCATTTAATTATCAAAGATTCTCCTCCACTTGTAATGTCAGAAACTTTCTAAAATTCATCCTCCAGCAACTTTCCCCAAATGGCACAATTTCAAATTAAAATTCCCTCCTTTGGAACTCCTACTAATTTAATTATGACAATTGCTAAAACTTGTCATTGAGTTATCAAATATTCTTCTCCACTCATAACGACGGAAAGTTTCTAAAATTCATTCTGCAACAACCTTCCCAAAATGACTCAAATTCCAACATCCCACTAAGTGTTTCTAATTTAATATTTAAATGTCCTTTTGATATTAAGAACATTTGGACATTTCTAAATATTAAATTAATCATTCTCCCTAAGCTTGTCCAATTAACCCATGGAAGAATAAAATGGGTTAATAAATGCCAAAATTAAATTTTAAATAAAAGGGGACATGACAAGTGACAAGAAAGAAAGAAAAGTCAGCAAAAGAATGGTAGTTGGTTTTTGCACCCAAAATGAGGGAAAATGAGTTTGTTTTAGCGTTTCAAATGTTTTAGTTGGCACTTCGAGGGTTGGGGATTTGTTTTAGGGTCTTACAATCAAAGTCAAAGCTGAGAATTTAATTAAAAGAAAGAGGGAAAAAAAAAAGAAAAAAAAAAGAAAAACTTGTCAAAAGATTGATATGCTATGGGTGTGCTTTGAGCCTGCTGGAACCTCCCAGGGTTTGCTCATGTTCAGTTGGGATGAACCCACACTGTTCTGCCTGCTCCCTTCCAGAATCAATGACATAATTGAACCGGACCGCGGATAAGTGTGTTTAATCACCAAACATATTTTCCAAAAATCTGTTAAAAACACGTTTGTTCATGTTAGATGGGAGTATGGAACTAATGTCTTGTGTCCATGTGATTGTGGTTCTTATCATTTAATTTGCAGTGTTAAGAGTTTGTAGAATTTTTATTGACCTTCTGCTTATTCTATTTATAGTTTATAATCATTAAATATCTTTGGTTAAATTACACTCTTTCATATTTCTATGCAGTTAAATTTGATAACTCAAAGTGGAGGGCATTTAACTCAAGTTATCTTGGTGTTCAGAGGTCCATGATCACAGCCTCAACATGGGCTGTTTTAACAATCCTTCGAGACAGCGGTACTTTTATGCTCAACAAAAGCCTTCAGTTAGGTTTAAATTTGACATGAGTAATCAAATATAAGGTGAATTTGTGTGAATATTTATTATACGTTAAATTTATAATAGTCAAAGACAACCAAAAGTTGATAATTTGATTATTCTTATTTTAGGTTTTAAGTAGAGGTGTATACTTTTCTTTTTAGATATTTGGTCTATATATATGTGATCAATTATGAATCTCAATTAAAATGATAGCGAGTTATACAAATTCCTAGGAGCAAATGGCCTGCAGTTTCTTCTATGATGAATATCTACAATTGTATGTTTATAATCTTGGTCAATGTTGTTTGAAATACTTTCAAATTTGAGTTGAAGATTATTTTTTCATATGTTTTCTAGTCTCACTTTTTGCACTATGCTAATTGTTTGTACCTGATGAATACTTGTATTGTGTCGAGATTCAAGATAAATCTGCCTTTCTGTCAATTCCAACAGTCATGATTCAAAGCCTTGTATTGTTTGCCAATGCCTTCTGTTGTCTTCTGTTGTTCTATTTGCAGGTACAACGAAAAGGAGTTTTCAAACATGTCAGTCATAGTGGAAAAAAAGGTCAAATGTGAAAACATTTCAAAGATTTATCAGTACATCAGCCTGTTATTTCAGCATGGTGAATCACCCTTGAGTATGAAGATATGTGGTGGTTCTAAATAATTTGTCTTGTGAAGTTGAGTGGACCATGCCATATGATGAAGATGTTGAGTTTCAAACAAAGATCTGTACTAGTATAAAGATAACTACCTGAATTATAGATGAAATATTTTCAGATGCAAATTGAAAACTGCAGTGCTTTACACTATCAGATGCACAAGGATGGATTTCAGTTTGTGTTGGAAAGTTCAGACAGAGTTCATGACACATTTTCACAGCCATGATTAAGAAACTAATCCTATGTTATCAGGTGCATCCTAGGGCATCAGACTGGTTGAATTTTCAACCAAACAGTCCTGTCCTCGATGTACAGTTGTGCACTTTTTAGGGCCATTTAGATTTTGACAGCAAGAAGGAAATACTTACTATGCCTTAGCCAGTCACGGGTCACAAAATGGTCAACTAAGAGCAAAGGAAAATCATGCCCAGAATACATAGTCGCATGCTATTTTTAGGGCTGATTGAGAATATAAAAATTGTGACCACACTAGAGATGCTTGTGGGAATATACAGGAAAATAGAAACAAGTTTTGCTTGTTAAATCTATGCCTGTGCATTTATGTGCGTCCAACCATATGGTTTTGTGAAACAAAACTAATATTCAAATTTTTGGGAAGACAGGTGTGTGCTTGTATAAAGAAAATATCAGTGAAATTTTTGAAGTCGAAATCACTGTGCAAAGTGTGCCTGGTTAAAAGGAGTCAAGTGAAAAACTTGATGAAAAATTTCATAGTATGTGGGCATGCACCTTTGCAAAGGGATGACAGGCTTTGAAAACAATGCAAAACACCTTAATATAGGCTTGTGCTACTACAAAAGATCAACTAGGGTTTTCAGTTCATGTTATTTTAATTTAATGCTGCTATTTCCTGTTTGTGCTTCTATTTTCATGGCCACCTGGTGTTTCAAAGAGGTTCTTGTCTAAATAGCCTCTCAACTGGCTATGCATAACAGTACTGTGAATATATATAGAAGAAGTGAGCTCATCCAAGGGACCCCCACTTTTGCTTGTTAGCATTGGTGTTTTAGGTAGTTGTCTTAGTTTGGCAAGAGTTTCGTAGTTTTTTTAGCCTTTTGCTCGCGAGAAGGGTATGTTTTGTTAGTCTAGCTTTAGGAGTGTCTTAGGAGTGCAATGTCTTTTTCTTGGTGTAATTACTTTAGGTAGTCATGTTTGGAGTCCAGAGTCCACGATTAGGCATCGATATTAAGGTTTGAGGAAAGGATTACAAGAAAAGTTGTGAAGATATCAATGTTGTCAATGTTGCAAAATGTTGTCACATTTGTCAAATTGCAAAAAATGTTTTAAAGTTGTTAGTTTTAAGTATTGGTCAAATTTAAGGATGTGATGCCTAGACAAGGAAAATTCCTTTTCAAGGTTCGATTTTCTGACCTTGATAGGATAGGAAATTAAGAAGATTTTTATGAAAATCTTAGTTTATGGTGTGGAAGTTCAAAATTAGGAGCTTAATGCCTAAGGATCAATTATGAAATGTAAAATTATTTGAATTTATCCTTTGCACATTTGGGAAATTTCCTATGCAAAATATTTACTTTGCTTGTTTGTTGTTGGACTTATCTAGTTAGCGCCTAGGTTTTGTCCTGCATACCTTGAAATTGCGCCTTGGCTCTTGGATGACTTTGACTTGCACTTGGGAAAAATCCTTTAATATCTCTCAAGGCCACCTTCACTTAGTTCCTATTCACCTTGCAAATGCACTACAATGTCCTTAATTAGCTTGAACATATATCAAATTTTCTCCTTGGACACCTTGTATTTGCGCCCTAAGAAATTTTCCTTAGTCCTTGGCCAGCATAAGGATGCGCCTATGACTCCCCAAATTCGTCCTTGAACATACCTAATACATGCCCTGGATTGTCCCTCTTCATCTTCCATTCCCGCCCTAGGTTGTCCACGCATACCATGGAAAAGCACCCTTTATAGCCCTTATTCACTATCAAAACCCGCTCACCATTTGTCCTTATCCCTGCCACCCTCTCAAACCTGCCTAGTATTGTCCTTAGGACTATCTCAATCCTGCCCTGCTGATCCCCAGTCCTTTCATCCCCTTCATTGCCGCCTAGGGTTTAGTCCCTTTCATGCCTCGAATCCCGCCTAGGTGAGGATGTGATCAGCAAGCAATTATCAAAGCAGACCTAGAATCAAATTAGACTTGCATCAATCCTTAATGTCATAAATTCAGGGAAGTCAAAGGTCAGTAAGGTAAAGACAAAGGTTAAAAGAGGCTTACTGACAAGGTTCTTCATCAAAACTTCATTACTGTAATTATTCAAGTTGTCTAGCTGATTGTCAAAGCAGAGTATTTTTGAGTTGTGAGTTTCAATTAAAAGAAATTAGCAAACAAATATATTGATCCATCAAGAGTAGATTTTCAGCATAAAGATTGTTGGAAAGTATGGGTGATGGGACCCTATTGCGGTGTTCGAAGCCTTCAAAATTGTGGTTCTAGCAATGGTTTGCTGAAGAAAGGTTCTCAGATTCAAAGTTTTAGAGTGTCTTGAAAGGAATCATCATTAATAGAATAGGGGAAGGGCTTTGGTGCACGAGCACCCAGGCAAATTGTCAATCAGCATCAACCAAAAAAAATATCATTAGTTTGTTTTCTTCACTTTTGTTTTGGTTCTCTTTTCAGCTGGCAGAGTTTCATTGTCACCATATTAAAGTTGACTCTCAAGAACTTGAGACAAGAAACTCGAACTGCGACTAGCTCGTGGACTGTTTAATGCCTAATGTGGTTTCATTGATTGGAAGCCTTTAAGCAAATGCAACTGGCAGATGCATCTACTAGTATGTGCGAAAATGGGAGCCTTGGAACAGGGCATAGAGGTCCATTGAGTCTTAAAAGGGGTTTTTCTTTAACATTGTAGCCACTAATGCCTTGGTAAACACGTATGCACAATGTGGAAGCATTGAGAGGGTATGCAAATTGCTTGATAAACCTGCATAAATAATGACCACAGCAGAAATAAACATGTGAAACAACACAGGACAGCGTGGCAAGGAATTGGCCAAGTGGTAAGGAGAGGTATCAGCCCCAAAAATGTAGAGAGGGAATTTGAACAATATTGTTGCATGGAGAGGCATTGATTGGATTCAATAGTTTGAGCTAATGACCCAACAATTGGCAGATACAAAGGCATGAAGAATGAGGACATCATCGAATGAGAAAAGGAAAGAAACTGTTGCAGAGAATATAAAAAGGCCCAATCTATTAATTGCCCCAAAATATGAATCAATGCAGGGGTAATGCGATATAAGGGATGAGTGCTTGGTAGAGGGGCTGTGTTGGAAGAGCAGCAACGTGAATGAAGAACCAGACCCGTACAAGGAATGTGGTTTGGTTGTGACTGCGTACAGTGTGTGTGGCGGCAGAGAGAGGAAAGAGACCAATGTAAAGGCCAAATTTTGGAGTTATTTTTATTGTAAATGGATAGTCGGATCATTAGTGAGAATGAATGAAAGTTGAATGGTTGTTGCAGTCTTGTGATTCTGTAAATTGAATTAATTGCCTGTGCGAGTGTGTGTTTTGGTAGTAAGGAGTTTTCTTATGCATCAGGCTTGATTAGAATCAACACTTGGAGCCACTTGTCAAGATTTAGTATTTTTAGCTAGTGCTATTTTCAGCCATCACCCTTTTCTAGAAAGTATATTCTAAAAAGTTTCAGGCAGGGCTATTTATAGCCTGCATTATTTTCAGTGTTCTTTAATTTTAGCTTGATGTGCTATTTTTGAGTAATCTATTTTAGGAAGTCTACTTTTGGATCTTTTATCATGCAAGAGATGTGAGTTCTAGTGTTGTAGTAATTTATCCTAGCAGTTTAATTGGAAATTGTTAGCTAAGATTTATTAGTGGATAGAATATTGTAATAAAGCTTCATTGCATACAAGCGAGCAGTTCTTAGGGTAGAAATTGTAGTTACTTCTTTGATTTTTTTTTTATGCACAGTTTTGTAAATCTTATGAATGAGAGCCATTTGTACTTATTCTATTTATAAGAGTACTTTCATGCCTACTTGTTGCTGAAATTGTTGTTGAAGTATTCTATGTTGTATGTAATTTTGAGTCAAACATCACATAAAAATTACTGAGGCTTTGTACTGTAGTGATGATATAGATAGGTTTTGAGGCTTTGTATTCAATTCACATGTTAACTTGTAATGCCATTTGTTAATATAGATGAGGTAAATCAATTTGCTTTACAAACATTCAACGCTTTGTATTGCAAAGTTTAGAGAAATGTAACCATTGTATCTTTATATGCTGTGTTTTCCTTTTGATTTGCCTATTTTTTAATTGTGAAAATCTATTAAAGATATTAGTTTTCCACAATCTATAATTGTTCTTGTTACTGGTCTAGTCTAGATTGTGTAAGTTTGTTTACATCAATGTTTTGGATCACACTCTATGATCCATCATCAGGATGATAGAAAGCTCATGGACTAGAAAAATAGTCTGTTGCAGATCTTTGGTGGTTTAAAAAGAGGTAGAACAAGGAGTGAGCGAAGGAAGATGTTGCACACAAAACAATGTAGGACACAAATGAGAGGAAGAAAATTAAAGACAAAGGAAGTATAAATAATATATTTGAATATTCATATCTTAAACAATGTTAAAAATATGTTATTGAAACCTGAATATCCAAATATATTATAATGGAAAAGATAAGATAAAGTCGTCAAAAAATGAAGTGCTACTGAGAGAAGAAAAGGAAAGATTAAAAACAAGTAAACAACAAGCTAATGAATACAAAGCTTAAGCATAATAAACTTGCTACAAAAAAAATTAAAACTAAAAAATGAAATAAATAATTTATTAAAAAAAGAAGGTATTTGTAATGTCCCCCTTTTGGGACATTAGAATAATTATTAGATAATTAAGTTTAAGTTGTCAAAACATAATAACTTTAAAGACAACTTAATTTAATAATTAATTAAAGCTAATTAAAGTGACTTTTATGTCAACATCAAATTGTAAAATAAAGTCACTTTATTATTAGAAGGGAATTCCAAGAGACATGTAGAGGATATGCGAGGAGTCACAGAGATGTGTTATTTAAGATCATGGAGAGGCTCATTTTGGGGGATGGTTTAATGTTTGGTAATTGATTCTCTTGGAGAGTTTCTGGGAAGCTCTAGTTTCAACAGGTTTGAGGACACAAACCCTCGAGCTTGGAGGCAGTGGATGGAAACCCATTGTCAATTGGAGTTATCACGTAGGTGACTCACATGTGCTTCAAATGCTTTTTGCTGTTTGTCCAATCCGACTGTGAATGTTGTGGCTGGGATTGGTAATTTCTGTTGTTGTTCTACTGAGGATTTTAATGCCATGTTTATTTCTAAATTCAGAACTATTATTTCAGTCTGAAAATTAATGATTATCAGTTTAATTTGATGGTGTATTGAAATCAATTGCATGCAAAATTGTTGTTAAGTTTTTTGTGAATCAATGGGTGAAAATTTGGAATTAATATCCGTAGAGGGATATCATAGTATTAAAATTATAATATACTGATAACTTAATGTATCTATAATAGATAAAAAGCACTTAATTTTAAAAAACAAAGAGAAAATTTAAAGATATAATTAAAAGATAAATAAAAAAATTAATATAATAAAAGTTAAATAAAAGTTTAAAATTTATAAATTTACTACCATAATATATATTTTTTTATAATATAAAAGTATAACAAGATAAATTTGTGCAACAAATAGATAAGCAAAAATTATAAAATAAAATAACATCACCCACTAATGTAAAAAAGAAGGTAAATATAAAATAACTATCTTGTAATTTAAAATTAGAAGGAAAGATAATTATAAATAGAAGGTAATTTATTATATTAAATAGATAAAATGATAAAGCTAATAAGAACTATATTTAACATAAAGAAAATAATTAAATAACAAAATTTTAAATTCAATCTAATAAAAAGTCTTAAAAACTAAACATATATTACCAAAATATAGAATTTGAACAAAATAAATAATAAATAAAAACAAGATAGATTGAAGTAACAAAAAGGTATGCAAGGGAAAAAAAATAGCATCACTTGATAATCCTAAAAATGGTTCCAAAAAAAGAAAATGATAAAACTAAAATCTAATTTAGTAAAGAAGAAAAGACAAGAAAAGATTAAAATGTAATGAACATAATAAATGAACTGAATTCTTAGTTAATACTAATAAGGACAAGAAAAGGAAATAAATTAATAAAACTAAAGAAATGAAAAAATCAAAGTAGGAAAAATAATAAATTAGGAAGAAAAAGGAAATGAAAAGAAGCTTAATATAATATAGTACTGCACTAAAATAGAAAGCTTATAAACATTATTATAGTAAGATAAAGGTAAAATAAAGGAAATGAGAAAAATCTATGGAGTAAAATAAAGAGAGAGACCTAACCTATTAGAGAGGGATGACGAGAAGATAACCTCGAAGGAGAGGGGAGATGTAGGACTGAGGAGGCTAGAAGGTCAAAGGAAAAAGAGACAAGGGAAGTAAAGAAACCACAAAGCTAGAGAGATGTGAGAAAGAGGGAGACAGAAGAAGAGGGAACATACCAAGGAGCCAAGCTAAAGAGGGGCATCTAAGCACGGAAGAGATGGAAAAGGTCAAGGACGAGGATGTTGATTTCTTAGGAAAGATAACAAGGGTTGCCATGTTGCCATGGACTCAAACTGCACCCTTCATCACGATTAAGGTTGGACTAGTGGTTGCTTATTTTGATGGCTTCCTTCAGTTTATGGTTAAAAAAGTTATCTTCCTTGGACAAAATTTGAGTGCTCTCCAAACAAATGTGGTGCTTGGTTGAAAAAAGTGGTTGGCTAGGGCAGATTTAAGGACCTGATCATGCTTAATGTCGACACTGTACTCTTTCAGTATGGTGCTAAAAGATCTACTTGTCTCACCTATGTAAGGTGCACCACAATAACAAACAATCTTTTAAACACTAGAGTAAAGAAATATGTTTGTCGGGTCTTTGAGGGAGGGGGTCTGAAGCTTCTAGGTGGAGTAGGGTTTGAAAGCACATCAAAGGCCTCTTTTGTGAAGGATTTTTGAGATTCTCTAGGATATGCTATCAATACAGGGTAAGGTGGCAATAGGAGGGGTCAGAGGTTGGGATGGTTTGGTTTTGGAATAGAAAAGAAGCTTGGTTTGGTTGAGGGCCCTTGAGATTTGCTTGCTCGAGTACCCATTCAATTTGAAAACTTTGTGAAGATGGTTAAGCTCCCGATCTAAGTTTTCATCATCACAAATCCGATAGGCTCTCATTGCAAGAGGTTTAAGGACCCCAATATTTTGACTTAGGTGGTGATGAGATGAGGAGTGGAGGTATAGAGGTCAGTGTGAGTAGATTTTTGGAACACACGATGACCAAGGAAGCCATCTGATTTTTGTATGAGCAAAATGTTGAGGGAAGGAAGTTGGTTATTTGATTCAAGCTCCTGGGTGAATGATATACAACAAGCTATGTTGTTTAGGTGAGTATGGAATTCTTCTAACTTTTCAAGGCCACGGGGCCAACAAACATTGGTATCATCCACATATTGTTTCCACCACCTTGGTTTGAGCGGGAAGTAGTGTAGAGTAATCTCTTTGAAGTTCTCCATTTATAAGTTTGTAATGATGGGGGAAAGAGGGGGGCCATAGCCATACCATCAACTTGCTCATAGATAATGCCTTGAAAAGAGAAAATTGTTGATCGCAAGCATAACTCTACTAGGGCGGAAATCTCTTCACTTGATTTGTGCCTAACTATCTCAATGGAATCAAAACTCACCAAGAGGTCATTACTCACCGATTTTTTGTCTTTGATAAATTGGGCAAAACGGTTTTGAGTCCTTGATAAAGGAGTCAGACTTACCCGCCAGTAGGGTGATTAGCATGGCAAGGAAAGATGCCAACTTGTAAGTTGGGGAGCCTATGGTGTCAACTATGGGCCTGAGAGGAATGTCGAGTTTGTGAATTTTAGGGCCCCCATAGATGTGGGGGCTCACTTCCTTGGTGGGCAAGAGTTGCTTCTTAGTGGCATCATCAAAGGAGGAATTGGAAATTGCCGACCTAACTCTTCTAAAAATTTGGGCACAAGGGCTATGAGATAAGATTTTGTAAGTACTAGCATCTAAGAGAAGGTTCAACATCTTAGCAATGTAGTCCTACCTATTCATAATGATAGTAGCATTGCCTTTGTCGACTTTCGTAATGATCAAATCATTATTGTTCATGAGCTTGCTAAAGGCCATATGTTCGACTTTAGGGATGTTACTACGAGGGGGTTTTGCATGCCTTAATGCTACTGCACAATCTTGCCTAACCTCTTTTGCAATATCCGTAGGAAGCAAATGGACAAGGTTTTCAATTTCCATGGGGAAATCTACATGGGGGATGACTTGTGGTGACAAAGCGAACCCCATACCTCTCTTTAAAATGTTGAAAGTTGGCGGACTTAAGGTAGCATTGGAAAGGTTGACTACTAATTTACTATCCCATTCATGGATATGACGAGGCTTGGGATGATAACACAATTTCAACATGTGGCTAGAGGATTGGCTAGCGGCGCAAGGGGAAAGATGAGTTGAGTCTAGATTAAGAGCAATTGTGGACTGCACACTAGTAGGGACCAACGGATTAGAAGCAGGAGAGATAGCTCTGCGTGAGAGACACAACAACCAATTTGAGGGTTGAGAAACACTCTCACCCAAAAAAGACATGTGAAGCGTTGGATGTTGAACTAGATAGGGAACCATAAGGTGAGTTGTCCATTGTTTTGAGATCATAAACACAAGGATCCCGAGGAATGGTAAGATTTGAGGAGGGTACTATGGAATCAAAAACATTATGCGAAGAAGCTGGATGCTGTAAGGAAAAATTAATGCTGCATGTACCTAGTGGCTTTGGCAAGGAGCCGTTGACTGATGAATGTTGCTGAATCGATGCTAGGGAGAAACCGTCGAGTTGGCTGCTGCCTGTTGGAGACCTCAATGGATCTTGCAAATGTTGATCAGCCATAAGTTACGTCTCAGATTGGTCGCTGGTTGCTAGAGAGGGGTGAATTAGAGAAGACGATAGAGAAGATAGAGTTAGGGATGGAATGACTGGAGGTAAGGTACATGACGACATTGGAGGATTCTGGTGAGAAAGATCAAAAGAGTTGCTGTGGCACAGGGTTGAAGACAATGCAAAGGTAGGGCATGTTGCGGCAAGTTCACGAGAGTGGTGGGGAGCTAATAATGTAGAGCAGCTCAGATACACCACATGGGAAGAATTAGTCAAAACTAGACCAACTGGGGAAGAAAAAGAGGCAAGTTGGAAGTGGGATAAATGGATGGGCTCAAGAGGAAATGGCTGATTGGGGGGGGGGGGGGGGTTGATATGAAGAGCTTCAAAGTTCTTCTCTCTATTGATGCACTCTTCTTGTCGTCCCATTGCTCTAGTCCTTGTTTACTTACATTGCTCAATCTTTGATTTTGGTTGAACAATGTAAATATGTAGTAATTGTAGGGTTTTTGTTTAGTCAAAAAAGCATAAAGTCTTTTGCCTTGAGTTGAAAAGTGTGTAAGCTTTTTGTTGTAAATGAATCAAAAAAGACACCTTTAGTTTTATTTAGCATGAGTATGAATCACTTCAAAAAACGTTGTATAGATTATAAACAAGTACATATTGTTCAGATTAGGTTAGTTTTTGTTTATAGGGAGCTTCCCATTCTAACTTGAAGAGTATTTTAATTGCTCATCTATTCTATTTCGTGTTGCACTAAATGGTGAAAAATAAAATGCTAACAAGTTTGGTGACTTCATGTCAAGTCTCTTTTTAGGTGGTTGGCCAACAAGATCCAAAAAGGTGGTTTTTAAAAAAACACGCCAAACAATTAATATGTAAATATTAAAATTAAAAATAAAATGAAATAATTATAAAGTAATAATAATAAATATATTATTAATAATAACTATTAATTTTGAAAATAATAATAAGTGTTCAAGGGGTTGTGTTCTATTGGTTAAAGCATTGAGTTCTCATTGTGGAGATCAAAGTTCAAATCCCAAAGGGACATCTAATATGGAATTCAAAGTTGTGACTCTTAGTCTTCCACAGTTGGCTTCTAGGTGGTTTCTAATAATGGATTCTTATTTGTGACTCTTTGTCTTCCATAGGTTGATTCTAGTGTGGTTGCTTGAAATGAGCTATTGATGGTTTCTAATAAGTGGATTCTAATTTGTGACTCTTGGTCTTCCATAGGTTGATTCTAATGTGGTTGCTCGAAATGAGCTAGTATTAGTGTCATGTTTGTGGTTGCTCGATATGAGCAAATATTAGTGTCATGTAATGGTCTCAAGTTGATGCTCGTATGAGCAAAATATTTATAAACGATCTAGATTAAAAAAAAATAATAATAAGCTCTAACTGACCTAGACTTTGTTGTGGCCACCAACTTTGATTGCGAATAGGTATATATGTTTTTTTGGTTGGACGAGGGTATGAGGAGTTTTTGATTAGATTTTGGGAAGGAATTCTCGAGTTGGTTGTGGGATGAAAACCCCAATACCCTAGCAGGTTAGGATTAAACCAATGTTACCCCGAGTTTCCGGGACGAGGACGGCAGGACGCGTTTCCGGGACGGCAAATTTTTTTGCCAAATTTGGGGACGGCGGGGGACGACAAAGGGGACAGCTATATAAAATATAGGAAAAATTTAAAATATATAGGAAAATTTCAAAATTCTAAATGTTCATACGAAAACATGGATAAAGCATGCATACACACATTATATTCATATGAAAACAATAAAACATGGATATATATTATAGCATGTGTATGATACTATGAAAAGTTGAAAACATTTTAGAATGTAAATTCTGAACATACAACATTGTTAATACTCAATAGACAATATGCAATTATGCATTCATAAATCAGAGTTTCAATTCATTCACATTGTCAATATGCATATCATAATAGATATTAAAGAAATAACATACAAAATGTCAAAACAAAGAGGTTAAATTTTCCCTACTTCTATTGACACAGTTTCCCCCCATATTTTTCAACGGGGGTGATACAGGGCGGGGTCGAGGGGCAATCCGCGAGGCCAAAAAAACTTATTCTTTAATAAAGGCGTTGGGTGTTATTTTTCTATTGACTCACCGAGTTAGGCGATTTTTGGGCGATTTTCTAATCTCTGTGTCAAAATGCCCAAAGGCTACACTGCTGCCATATAGTTTCATTGTCAAAATTATGAATTAAATTAATAAATTTAAAATTTAATTAATGTTATCTTTTAATTTTTTTATTTTTAATAGCAATTTGAATTAATAAGGGGCCTATATTAGAATTTAAAAAAAAAAAATGAAAATACAACTTTTTTTATTTTTTTAATATTTTTTAATGGCCTTAGAAGTCTGGCCGTCACCGGGACAGATTGGGGATGTCCCAGCCGTCCCCAGCCGTCCCTGGGACGTACGGACGTCCCCCAAAGCTAGGGCATGCGTCCCCCCGTTTCGGGGACGTCCCCTCAAAATACAGGCCAATTTGGGGACGCGGGGAAACGTCCCCTGGTCGTCCCCAAGTCCTCGAAACGTCCCCGGGACGGGGACAGGGATTTTCAGGTTGGGGACGCATCCTCGGGTAACTCTGGATTAAACCCCTAACTTGATCTGATCATTTGTCCTATTCAAACTGCTATTTCTTGTCCATGTTATAATGAGATCCTAAATTGGCCAGATTTAGCATCATCATTAAATTAGGTGGTAGGGTATTTATGTGCAGATCTAAGCCTTTTGGCCACCATTGGATAATAAGGTGTGCTAGGCAGAAGCTTCATTGGATGGCTGACTAATTTTACCTAAAACCAAGCAATGACAACTGCCATCAATAGGCCTTACTCATGAAACTCAAAACTGGCCACTAAGCTGCGCAAACCCTAAACTAACCAACGCGGAAAGCAGGAAAAGAGGGGGTCCCCGTTAGTAATGGGGCGATGTGTGAAAAGGTCACAACACTATGATTGTAAGCTGGTTGTCTGTTTGCTTGATCAAATTACAAACTCTATATTGGTCTGCCGTTTCATTAACATTATCTATCGTGGGGGCTTTGGAAGTGATTGTTCTTGAAGGAAATAAAGGAGATCATTTCATTGAAGCCTCCATTTATTAAAGTCGCGGTTATGCATATGCCTGAGTTGTGACTTGAGTAGAATCATGGATCTTAAGTATAAGAGCCGATATATTTTTGGCCACCGTAGATATTATTGCTATGTTATCCCGAGTTTCCAAGACGGGGACGGCAGGGTATGGGGGTATGCATTTCCAGGACGGTGATTTTTTTGGCCAATTTTGGGGACAGCTAGGGGATGGCAAAGGGAAAATTGGCCAACAAAATCACTAACCCCAGGAATAGATATTCGGATTTAGCCCTTATGTATTCACTGCAATCTCTGTGTATTGGATGTCAACCATCAGCACTCCACAAAAACTTCTGCACTTTCCCAAATACTTGGGGATTGATGCTGGCCAATTCTGGAATGATATCTCAGTCTGTATTGTCCTCCATGAAGCTCGGATGGTTAAAGGAAATCTCATACCTTTAGTTCAAGGAACTGCAAGTCATTGAAATCAAATAATGATAATCTTTCCTAAGTCGTTTTTTCCAAAAAGGAGGCACTGCCTTGAAACCTTTATCGCCAAAGTCTAGGGTTGCGCTCAGGTACAGGCTCGGATATCTGAACACGATTTGCTTAGGGCTCACGCACTAGGAATGGTCAACTCTGCTCATGGCCTTGTTAATATCTTTTGCCAACTACAAATGCTATTATAAAAGATAGACTCGATGCCCTACAGGGTGAAGCTGATGTTAGGAAATCTCCAGTGTGTGTGAAAAGAATGAAGATAGCTCAATAATACTATGTTACCTGAGGACGCATACCCGATATTTTTTTCGGGCGTCCCCGTCCCGGGGACGTATCAAGGACAGGGGATTCCTAGGGGACGTCCCCATGAATTCTGCATATTGACAGTGAATTTTGACAATAAATTCTATAAGCAATTTGACTTTGACTTTCAATTTAGCACAAATTTGGCATAAGAACTCTGCTAGTTCTTATATGTTAAGGTTCTATAATGTATATGAGCATGCTTTATCCATTTTTTCATATGAATATTTTAAATTTCCCCATATATCAAGTTTCTCTGTTTGTGAAGATAGATTGAAGTTACAAGAAGAAGTCGCAACATATCAAGGTTATAAGGCTGTTGGTGCTTGTGCCTTGGAATGCAAGCTGTTTATGTGATATCGACCCATCAGACAGGATTATGGAGCAAAGAACTAGTGTGTTGTTAATGCTTTCATTTCTGATGCACAAACTGTGAGATGGATTATTGATCTTAAGGATAAGATATTGTTTGTTCTCTGATTCTATTAAAACTGAATTGTATTGGTAAAATCATTTTTATATAATATTGTGAATTCTATTACAGTTTGTCCTATTGCATAAGTGGGTATATTGTAGTGGTATCAGAGCTATAATTTTGCTAGCCTGTGAGGTGCTTATGTTGATCACAAGAATGGAAGAAAAGGACAATGAAATTGCGGCCTCTAAAATCACTAGATGATACAAAAAATATCAAAAGTATAAGAATCTACTAACATATGGATGTGTATTTGGATAAGATGGTTCTTTCACTGGATAGGGGAGGATAACATTTTGAGAAATTAGTGCTTTCATGAGATATACCTATTGGGAGGTAAAAATTTAGAGAGGACATTTGATGTTTTGATCTGGAAAAAGCAGATTGCCTTATAGGTAGGGGTGGGGATTGCTCTCTGCATTCAGCTATGATGAAACTTTGCATTGGATTTGCACCAAATACAGCCCTACAGACCCACGGGGGACCCTAGGTGCCCAGCCCAGACCTTGGGCTGTCTCAGACTTGTATGAGACCTTGAACATGCCGGGGGAGGGAAGCATATCACTGAACCCGGTAACATAGGTTACAATAATATGTTGATTATAAATATCTGTGGAGTTTTTAAGTATGCTGCAATTTCTTTTGTGGTATAAATGGCTATAAATTAAAATGGTTATATTGAATGTAGCCCCTTATCCTAAATTGTATCACTCCTTTCTATGTTCACACACAACTAAAGATCAATTAATCAATAACATTGCAGTTTTTTGATTGTGATAAAATATTTTCTTTAGAAGCACTGTAGTAGCTGGAATTGATTAAACTAAGAATGGTCTTAGACAGATCACGATGAAGTGAAGAGTATAGTTATTGGGGGAACCCTGATTATTGTTGAAGTTGGAGTTTTTGCAAGGATGATAGGGTGCATAAGTGAGTGAGAAACAAAATCTACGTTTAAATTCCATGGTCTGTGCATTCAGTGAGCAGTTTTAGATAGGTCAGGATGAAACGAAGCCTGGAAACATGTGGTTTTTCTATTTTTTGAGTCTGGATTTTTTGTAAATATGAAAGATTGCACTCTTGAGCATAACCAAACATCCCAATTTAGTTTCTATGATTGAAATGGTTCTGTATGAAAGACATTTTCAATATTGTTTTTCTTTGTCAAAGGAAGATTTGATCATCTCTATTCTGTTATTCTCTGAGCTTTTATTTAATAGTTGAACATCTCTAAATTTTGATGTTGTCAAAAATTTGTCTGATTTCATTTTTAATGTTCTTTTGCTTTAAATTGGATTGAATTACCAGTCCTTGGAAATTACATGTTTAGACAAGATGTTTTTGCATGTTTTTGTATTCATTACAATCACGACTTATTTCATGTACTTTTTGAAGCATGTTGCTATTTTACTATTGGTAGAACTGGTTATATTGTGTTTTTCAAAGTTTGGAGGGGCAAAGTCTATGCTAAATGAAGCTTCTTAGGGTGTTTGACTCTCCTTTCTATGCTTGCAGAAAGCAAAGAAAATAAAATAATCACCTGTATTGCTGTTTTCCAGTTGTGATAAAAGCATTTATGTTTAAGAAGCATGGTTGTATCTGGAAATAATTGAAGTGACAATGAATGTTATGCGGACAAGATATTGGCTTTAGAAAAGTCTGGATGATGTCATGACTATGGAAGTTTAGGTGATTGTGATTGTTGACGAGAAATGTTTGAAAAGATAGTAGGGTGCAATCGTTGGTGGGAGGAAAGATCCCAATTTAGTTTGCATGAGTAGTCCATGGTTTTTAACTAGACGTTTCAGTATGGGTTTCCTTTGTCAAAGCATGTTCCCAACTACCTCTGTCGTTTTCTCTTCTGCATACCTATAAATAGTGGAACAGTTTAATATTAGTCCTGTTTGTTTGATCTCAGCTTGCATGTCCTTTTGTTTATAATGAGCTCATGTGCTGGTTGGTGAATTGAGATGTTCACAGAAACTAACTACTAAGCCCCTGTGCACATTTCTATAAAAATTTGCCACCTATATTGCTGTAAGAATTTATTATATGGATTTTTTTCGAAGTTTTGAAATGCAGAAGGTTATGCTGAATGCAAGCTATTTATATGTATAGTGTAAAAGGTTGATTTGGTCACATTTTATCTGACAATGCAGGATCTGATGTCTATCTTGTTGGTGGCTGTGTAAGAGATCTCCTTTTAAAGAAGATACCTAAAGACTTTGATATTGTCACAAATGCAGATCCTGTGCAGGTTTCTCTACTTCCACAGGACATCTTGCGTTTTCGCTCTGACTTTTTTGTTTTATATCCTGAAGTTCAAGCCTGTAACTGAATATTTCTCTGCTAGTGTAGATTATCAAAAGGTTTCGGAGATGCCACCTAGTCGGGAAACGTTTTCCTGTCTGTCTTGTGCAGACTAGAGGTTCTATTGTTGAGGTACTAACAGAAGTATTCAGGTTTATATCTTTATTATATCATAACCATGTTTTCGGGAACAGGGTTTTAATATAGTTAAAAAGGGATGCAAACCTTACATTATTGTCTATCCCATTTGATGAATTGTACTACTACTGACAAGGGATCATCTTCTATGGGCATGGTGAATTTCCTTAATAATATGAGCTTATTATGTACTGTTTGTCACTATTGCTAGTTTTTGATGTCCTAGGTGGCAAGTTTTGGAACATTGGAAAAATTTGGAAAGCGTGAGCTTCGCTCTTTTCCACAAAGACCTCCGTATTGTAGTCATGCTGACTATGTACGGTGGAAAGATTGCATGCGTAGGGACTTCACCATTAATGGGTAGATACATCCATCTCTACATTTCATGAGAGCTTTGTAATGTATGTAAAAAATCATTCTCTTGGATCATTAATTACTCCACAAATACACAATAATTTTCATTTGAATGGTAAATTTTTGCTGGTATAATTTTTTTTTAAGATCTTTTAGATCTGTTTTATTCATTGCACAATCATTAATGTGGATTTGTATTCATTAGTGTGTCATTGTTGATCACAAAATCTATAGTTATTTTGTTTGTCATTCATACATGTGAATAAGTATTTTCTTACTTACAAAGTACACACCAATCAATTCCCTTCGATCATTTAAGGGGCAGTTTCTGGTTATTGTTTCAGAATGATAACTCCTTAAATTTTAAAGCATCGACATGCAAGGGTTAGTCTCTTTGTGCTAACTTTCATTATCCACATTGGCACCTACCAAATTAATGTAGTAGTCTAAGTAAACCTAACACACATATTTGTATTGACAATCTAAGCAAGGCTACATATATGTTTTCTTTGATTAGATAGTTACTTTTTATCATATTTTGAATCTTATTAAGTACTGGCATCTTGGAGATCCCTCATTCAGAAATCCCTCTACCACATGCAAAACATTTTATATAACAAACTCAATCAAACAAGTAAAAGTACTAGTCTTAACGTTAATCTATTATAGAACAAAGTATTGCATGGATAACTTATTGCAAGTAAATCATTATTAAATATTAATAGATATTCAATGAAGCTTAACTTTGACAACCCAATCTATTGGGTCACTAAATAAATTGTTTTTGTTAGTTATCCTTATAATGTTTTTTTAATTCACGAAAATCCATTTGTTCTAAGCTATGACATGCTACATGTGGAATTATCCTATAACACACTTACTCAATGCTTTATTAGGTGCAAGTGTACAATTCTTTAAAGCATTAAACGAGCAGAGTTCATTGTCTAGCCATTGCATCTCAAGTTTATCTTCTAGATTACTTTCTACATCTATAGACTTAGATCCATGGGTGGCTTTGCATTTGGTTGTGATAGATATCTACATTTGGCTGTTTTCTCTTTGAGAAGATTGCCTCATAGTGTTTAGTTCGGTGCAATTATTGTTGGTACTTTGAAGTTAGATTGCTCCTTTCTAATGGCATCTCTATTGATAGGCTATCTCCTTTAATGTATTCCTTGGATGCTCCTTTTTAGCAGTTCCTTTCGAAGGAGACCATTGCTAGAGCTATTAGAAGGGACGCTTACAATCAGTATATCTAGGTCAGTTGGACCTCCCCGTGCCTCTCATCCTAAAGCTTTCTTTTTATAGTGAGTATTTCCTACATGTCGAAGATGGTATACTTTTTTGCCTGCACTATCTCTAGCATTATTGCTCACATGGCTTTAAATTTCCCCTTGGGCAAGTGAGGGTGTGTTTCCATCAACTATGGAATACCACCATATTCCTTTACATGATCGTGTTTGGCATATTTACTCTCTCTAGGAGGTTGAGATTGAAGAACGTTTAATCTTTAGATGCCTAAATTATTATGAAATCTGAGGGAGATATTATTGCATATGTTAGGACTTAGGCAAAAATCTCATTGCTTTCTTTAAATATACAGAGTAGTGGTTTTTGGCTCTTTATTTTCGAGAGGGACATCACAGTTCAGCATATATCCTTGTGGTTTGTCAAGAGTTTAGAGCCCTTAGGTTTATCACCTCCTTTAAAGGAGATTGATAGCCCTAAATGGCCTTTGGATACTACTATTTGTCTTATAGATGCAAATAGACTTAAAAGATGATTTCTCCTATAGCTTTCGCCCCAACATGTTCCCCCTCAGCATCATGGTCTTGTTTCTTCTTGATTATGTGGTCTAGCTTCTTCTTGTCGACAAAGATTTACTCCTCTGATCACTTCTTTGGTCATAGGTATAGACGGATATTATGAGCTTTTTCACTACTACGGGGGTTATGTCAGCCTTGGATGTTAGGTGCAATTCTAGTGAGAGTACCTCTTCTGGCTCTCGAGACATCCCTATGAGCATAATCAGATATTGTATTGGCCCCTTCAAAGTGGTTGATGCCAATTTCTAGTCCAGATAGTGTTACTCAATGTTCTTTAGTTTTTCTTTGTGGGTGCTATTTGTCTTTAGGGACCTTGTTCCCCTTTCTTATCTATTTTTACCTATTTTTAACCACTTGTTTTGGCGATCTCCTCTTTTATCTTTGTTTTTCCCTTTATTGGGACTTTTAACTCTCTATTGTATACGATTGTTCTCTTGAATCCCATTGACCTACATTTGGTCATCCGTGGACATTAATATAGTTTTGTTTAACTTACATTCTTGTGCTAAGTAAGGAAAGTTCTTGTTATCATGCCAAGACCATAGATTCGATCTAATTCCTTGCCTTCATATCGTATCTAGGGATTTGGAGGCATGTAGCTCTCTTGCAACATTGAATGCTTTACTTTTGTTGACAACCTATCAAACATTCAACTTTCAGCTCTCATTGAGGTTCTCTAGTTGACCATTGTAATTATTATGAAACTAACTATTGCACACACTAATCTAACATTTGGATTTCATAACTTAAAGTATGGACACACTTGCCTTTTAAGCTTAAGCGTAAATGCTACCCATAAACAAGATTTTTAAATGGACCTTCCATATAGGATTACAAGTTTTTGTCTAAAATGATCACACAATTGAGTATTTGGTTTATATTAGCATATCAAAAAATATATAGATCACATATGATTAAGTTCCATTGCAACTTTTGACAAAGGCATCATCATTTAATTCCGATTATCAAACAAGCACACAACGCTCACAAGGGAGCTTATGAATCAAACTTAATTAAGTGTTTGTATCAACTAGTTGAAGGATTTACCATCTTTGCATACCAAAATTGGGTTGTGAGTTCATATTATGAACTATTAGAACCTAGGCTAGTTATAAGTATCAAATTTGATGGGTGGATGCCGTTTGGTAAACACCACATACTACTACAACTACCAATATACGGTTGACCATATAACTAAATAACATTTGATATAATGGAATACGTACATTAGTAGTTCAAGATTAATCACAACAATAAATTCCTTGTTCAGACAAGGCTCTTAAGTTACGTATTCCATAGAGTATCATGATAGGGGGACAAGGGGACCAAGTTCTTAGATTTGGGGATGGTGAGACAAGTATATGTAGTACCAAATAAAGAGTCATAAAAAAATACACAAGGAATAACATATGGAACTTTGAAATACTTGAAATATATTTGATATTGCATTGAATGAGCAATGAAAATGTCGAATATCTATATAGTTATATTATATTCAAACTGATGGTTACATTAAAAAATACAATTGGCTAGTGGTCCAATACCTCAAACCATCACTCATCCCCAAAGTTTGTGTTGAACTCCTTATCACTTGAACTGCTAGAGTCCTTGCAATCAAAAGCCTTGAAAGCAATGCAAAGTAATCTTGTTTGTGCTACATCTTCAACCTATGGTGGCTCCTTTGGCTCTATAACCCATTGGGTTGTTGGAATCTCTTTGTACATAAGTGTGTTGTCATCAATGAGACGCAAGACATTATGTACAAGTTTACAACTACAAGCTTCTCTACTCTCCTAGAGGTAAGTTGGTTCCTCTTAATAGAGTGGATGAAACTTTAGGTAGAACAATTCCTCTTAGCAATAGAAGAACTAGAACATGGAATATTAGATGCATGATTAGTGTGGTAGTCAAAAAGTTAGGGCAATGCATAGTCCACCTTAGAGTTGGATTCTCCTATGTCATTGTATTTCTATCCATTTTGCCCTCTTCTAAATATCCCTAAGGATGGCAAATTTTGGCCACTTTGTACAAATGATGTTGGCTTTTGTAAAATCATGCATCTTTTGAATGATCTCCATGAATCTCGCCTTCACCCCAACATCCTATATAGGAGTAATTTTCCCAGGTTTTGCACATACTACTTTGGGTTCAATGCATAGATAGCCATGTGCAAGGAAGTGTTGAGCTTCTCCCATCGATAATGAATGATAGATTGAATGTGCTCATTGTAGAATGCTAATGTGGGGTCTATCTCTTGTACAATGGCTTTCATTTGGATGAGCATATTGTCAATGCATTCATAGATCTCTCTAAGGCCAATATTAAATAACTTTGAAGACTGGAGTAATGATCGAAACAATGTACCTTGCATCAGCTCAAAAAGTATCACGCTTCACCTCCTTATTCACCCTCCTCCCCTACACTAACTTAGAATCGGGCCACTTATTCCACTCTACTGTCATGATCATTAGTTGCAATATCTCTTGCAACTCAAACATCCTCGCCAAGATAATGAGTTATAATGCATATCTAGTCTCTATAGGTTTCAAAAGCCCTTTCTTAGAGAAGTTCCTAAAGAGCACATGCGATGGTATGGTGATTACAAGTAAAAATTTGCACATGTTTAGTATCATTAATCACCTCTTTGATCCATTTGATTTTTCCCATGGTTTTGAGTGCATTATTCTTGGCATGCATACAACAAGGACCCCACCAAATATGCTTGTAGGTTACTTCAGTAAATTTACTTGCGACTTTGTACACATATGTTGCATGTGTCATTACTTGCACCACATTGTTTGGCTCAATCTTCTCAATACGATCTCTAAGGATTTGGAACTAAAAATCAACATCCTTTTGATGCCTTGAACAATCAATAACCAGAAAGAAGTAAGAGCCATTTGTACATGTGACCAATAATTCTGATGAGTGGGTAATTCCTGATATCTATCCGCTCATCCATGATTATGCTACATCTACTAGTGACCCATGTAGCTTTCATTTTTTCTATTAGAATATTAATCTTGGAATAGTTCTTATTCAAGATTGTTGTCCTCAATTTTGTCTTCTTTGGTGGCACATACGATGGTCTTGTTTTTACCATAGTCTCCTTTTAATAAGGAGAGCAAGCCACATGGAGTGGGATGCCATTGACAAAGAAGAATACACCAATGACATCATTTGCCTTATCTCTGTTATGCACAATGAATAACTCTATCATTATTGGTCATTCTGTGTTTGCTCTTAAGCTGTTGTATGGCTGCACTTAAACTTGACGGAATAGCTTAATTAGAACAAGGTGAAACTCGTGGATATTCCTAGTACTAGTAGGAGTAGGAGGAGGCCTCAATGGCAAAGTGGCAAGTACAAGACTTTGATCACTAGCATAATGCCATAATTAATTTATTTGAATACATTTTTCAAGTGACAATCTCAAACAAAGTCTTCATCTTTGCTAGTTGATAGGCCCAAATTGGGGTTAATAATAAGAAAGATTTAATTTTTAATAACTAATTTTCAGTTTTGTCTAATCGTCTTTTTGGGATGTAAGCTTGTGAAAGGTGTATCGGCTATATGCACAAGGTCTATAGGTAGCGAGGTGAGTTTGGATGAAATGTAGCTAAAAAACATTTATTGAAATTGCTACAGAAACTCTGCTGAAAACTGCTTTTAAAACCATCACAACATTCTGCTACAGGAACTGTGTAGATTGATAACTGTTCAAACTTATCTACCACAAAAATGAATAATTAAATGAACATGAAATTCATATTTCTTATCAAACTTCACATATTAGGACAAATACAATAATTTTAATTTAGGACCCTGTTGATGTGTATTTTATACACAATCATACACAGAATAAAATACCAATAGGCATCTTATCCTCTCTTGAGAAAATAGTCTCTAACTGCTGAAGATTCGTGTAAAGGATCAGTTAGGTAGACTCCAAGGTTCTTGCATGTAGGGTCTCTACGTGTGGACAAGCTCCAGTGGTATGATGTGATTTGCTGGGATCACAAGGGGACTTACATGTGATGATTGAACTTCCGATCTGCTTTGCTGGACACAGGCTCTTACTAACTTAGATTCGAAAAATGAAAAAAGGATAAGGGCGAAGAGAGGATCTAATCTTAATACTAAGAATGTAGGAGCAATGACTTGATTTTTGATGAAACTCTAACTAGATCTTGTTTTGACATCAATGGAACATCTACACAAGACTAGTGCGATCTTCTAAGGGAAGCTTTATGATGTTCAAATCATCACCGCAAGCATAAATACCATCCAAGTTGATGCATATCAATGAAGAGGCAACAAATTGAAATTGAGCTTAAGCTGAACGATTCCAGTTGACTACACAAGGCAAGTCTGCAATCAACAAACTGCTAGTAGTATGGATGTACGAATTCCACCAGTAATCAATCACATTTCCTCCATTCATCTAATCATCTACCATCTAGGATTGAAGACTCAACAAGAAACCATGCAAAATTGCAAGAAACGACACACTTCACCATTACTTCAATGAAAATGGAGTTTGTTTACAATCAATGGCAACAATTTCTTGCCTTGTCCTCCTATTCTACTCTAATTGCTTCCAACTATTCTCTAACTATTCTAACTATTTACAAACTATCTCTAACAATTGCTAATTAGCCTTTACAAATGAAATGCCTGGGCTTATATAGTGCCCACAATACAATTTGATGGCTTAGATCAATTCAAGATCAATGGCCAAGATTCAACAATGAAAACCCTAATTAGGGTTTGTTACAACCATTACATAACATTTAATGCTTGACCAATGATAAAATTATATTGCTTGGACACATGTCCTCTCTAGAAAAATCGACCAATGGATAGCCAGGGTAGGTACATCGGAGTTTGTGCCACCTTCCATGAGTTAGGTACATTGAATCTGGACATGCTGAGGTGGACCACACTGACTGGAGGAGTGATGACTGGGATGCCACCTCATCTGACACTTGTAGCTTACTAGATATTCAATTTGATGTCGTTGAGAGGCTATCTTTAATTAACTCTTGTTCTAACTCCTTTTGTCCTTGATGTGCAAGACGATGATGTACCTCGCCTTGGAACGTTGGATTGAAAGAGGTTGCCCATGTCCTTACTTGATCGTCCTGGCGAAGACCGTCCTTGATCCGGCTTGATTTTCCTTGATGAGATCTCCATTTGATGCCTCACTTAAGAGCTTAACTCTAAAATGCAAAATGAGGAATTTGCCTAGGCAAAATTTGAAATAAGATGGTCTTCAACGTGATCTCCCTTCAAAATAGCAATTTCGCCACCTTTCAAGTTTTGACGTGATCTTCAATGTCCTTGGCAAGTTCGCTCAAGTGAAAACTTTAAGTTCGCACCACCTTGCTTGGAATGAAATTCGCTCCACCTTGGATATCAATCCGCACTTCTTCCTTTGATTGCATATGAGATGAAAATGATAATGTGAAAATAATGATTTTCACCTCCCCTTTATAGGCGCTTTTCACCATTCACCCTAAGGCCGACTTTTGTGAAATAAAGCAATTTAAATGATTTTTTTGATAAATAACAAGGCCAACTCTCACAAACCAAGCGCTCCTTTTGATTTTTTATTAAATTAATAATTAATTATTAAATGTCTTTATTATTTAAATTGTCAAATTCGATTTTTACAAAGGCAAAAATAATTAATAAATGAATACCATGCGCTATTTAAATGCTTTTAAATTAAGTATCGATTTTCCTAGCATTTAAATAAATTTTAAAAATCTTTGTTTGAGCGCCAAAATATTTTGAAGATGGAAAGATACGTACCTCATCGCCCTGTTCCCTGACTGAGGGACAGGAGCGATCTACCTTCTTGGTCTTGATATCAACTTCTCCTTTATTACCTTTCAAACAACGCTTTGAACCCTTTGCAAGTTTGTTTTGTCATGATCTTCGAAGGAAAATGAGTGCTTTGGCAAATATCGCCCTGGTCCCTTCCTGAGGGACAAGAGCGATCTTAGTGTCCTGGCTCAAATTTGCAAACTTTTGATCTTCGTTCTTCGTTCATTGCCTTCCAAAGGACGTCCTTGACCTTGGCTATCCTTGCCTTGTCTTGGTTTTGAAGGAGCATGAGTGTTTTAATAAAAATCGCTTTGGTCCTTGTCCAAAGGACAGGAGCGATATAGACTCCTTAGCTTAATTGATAACATTTGGACGTTCCAAACTTTGATATATCACTTTCAAAAGACGCCTTGAACCTTGTATGACCTTGTGAAGCCTTGTCTTAACGTGATTTTTGCATGAATCGGTCAATACCTTCAACATCGCTCTGGTCCCTTCCTGAGGGACAGGAGCGAAGTTCAACATTTTGAGCTTGTCTTTACCTTGTTCAACTTGCAAATGTCTTCATCGTGTAGAATGAAGCCTTTTCGATTCCCTTGGATACCTGGGACGTGATCAACTTTCAAATTTCATGTCCTTATACAAATTTCGCTCTGGTCCCTTCCTGAGGGACAGGAGCGAACTGGGGATTTGAGTGCAAATTCCTTCAACGTGACGACCTTTGTAACTTCGTGCTTGATTGAAATGCCTTGAAACGCCTTTGCCACCTTGTTCCTCGTCTTGGAATGTCTTGAACTTGAATAAGAAGCAATATAACCATCATATCGCCCTGGTCCCTTGGAGAGGGACAGGAGCGATTCTAGCTCTGTAGGCCTTATTTCACTTCGTCATCTTCAAAATTTATATTCAACAGATTCGTCATGTTCCATTCCATTCATCTATGCCTTGAGATCGGTTGTAACTTGGCAAGAAAATCATCTACAACAAAAATCGCTCTGGTCCCTTCCTGAGGGACAGGAGCGAACTTGGGCATTTGGGTCCCTTGTTGACATTTGATAATCTTCAATTTGTCTTCAATGGGTTCAATTCATCTTGTTTCTTGCCTTCAAACGTAAAATTTGCTTGACCTTTGTTGAGGACGTACCTTATGAAGAATTTCGCTTTGGTCCTTCAGTGAGGGACAGGAGCGAATTTGACCCTCTAGGCAAAAACTTCATCATTTCGTTGTTTTTGATCAAGTCTGGATGCTCTATCATGCTCATTTCGTCCTTCACCATGCCTTTGATGTCTCGATTCGTCCAAACAAGGTCAGGAATGGCTCAACTAAGCATTTTCGCTCTGGTCCCTTGGTGAGGGACACGAGCGATTCGCCTTGGTCCCTTGGAGAGGGACAGGAGCGCTTTTCGCTCTGGACCCTTGGAGAAGGACATGAGCGAAATTTGACTTTTCGCACTCTCAATCAGGACAATTTTAATGGAATATAACATTTAAGTATAAGTGGGAAATGTCACTTATACTTTAAGTTATATTCCATATATACTTTCAGGATGTTTGAGAGTGGTTTCAGACCTCCAGGAGTTATATTGCAAAATCTAGTTTTTGGAGGTTTTTTCAGT
Organism: Cryptomeria japonica; assembly: GCF_030272615.1. Classification (NCBI taxonomy): domain Eukaryota; kingdom Viridiplantae; phylum Streptophyta; class Pinopsida; order Cupressales; family Cupressaceae; genus Cryptomeria; species Cryptomeria japonica. The sequence continues at coordinate 444,757,054 of NC_081407.1, read as the reverse complement.
TTCCAGACTTAGTCAAATTCAGGATCAGGACATTCCAGACTTAGCCAAATTTCAGGATCAGGACCTTACTCAAGCCGGACTTGCTTATCCATGTGATCCCCTGGGCGACGTTCAAAATGCAAAGGCTAGCTAACAAAACCCTAAAAAACCTAAAGAACAAACCCTAAAAAGCAAAAAACATGGGTCCCCATTTGCAATGGGGCGATGTGTGAAAACGTCACAACAGACCCATAATCTATAATACTCAAATAAAATAAAATCACAAAAGGAAAAACACAAAATAAAGAACATAAATTAATGTCACTCCCATTTCATGAGAGCGGGCCCTCCTCTCGATCCATGGGGTGTCTGAGATGCTCTGCTAATTCAGATCACAAATTGCATAATTTATTTTAAAATTACATATTACAATCTTTCCATTTTGCTCTATTCCTTGTGTAGTACTCTTCCTATTTCCGCATTATTTTCCCACACTTACATATCTCATGCTGTACTAATTTTCAGCATACTAATCCACCCCCCTTTGCTGCTATTACATTGTCTTATATAATGAGTAAGGTGTGTAATGAGTTTCCAAGTTATTCCCTATTCTGATGCCCTTCCTCTTGTTTTGTGGTTTAAAATTCAAGAGTTACATAGATTTGTTTCATTTGTTGATAACTAATCAGCCTAAATTAGAGGGTTTGTTTTAGCTTGGGTCCATTCACTATAACTAATATATTAATAGGTTACATACAAGAATTTAGAGATTTATTATTGGCTAATGACCATTACAATAGAATAGCAAAAGATTAAAGTATAAATGAAGCAGATAATTCTTTACTAGCTGAAATTTTGTTGTTGGCAATTACACCCATGGGCTACAGGAAGCTTGTTTCCCCTCCTCTAATAGCATGCTGCAAATTATTTTACCCAATCCAATTATTAATTTTTTCATGATTTACCCAAAAACTATATTAAATAACACTTATCTCCAGAGAAGTCTGACTTCCTTCTCAATCCAGGTGCAGGTGTTGAACCAACTCAACACTTCAAAACATACTCCTAAGCCTATCCTAACAACTTGCAGAGGAAAAGGGAAGAGAGAAATGCTTAACATAAAAGGAGGTGATGCACCAAGAAGAGCTTGTTTCTCTCCCTACCCGAAATGACACAAATAATCAATTGAAATACCCAGGAGATGCACAAACTTCAGTTGTATGAGTGACCCCAATGCATGTATGGAGGTTAGAATTCGCTGAATGTCAAGAGGGGAGAAGGTTTCCCACAAGTCACACTCAGAAATAAATTAACACAGCATATATAAGAGAAGAGCCACAAAACATACACCTATGATGAAGGTAAGAAAACATATACAACATAGCAAGAATAGCAATTTCAATTCATTCGAAGGCCAATGGCCAAACTTACAACTGCAAAATGCAGAAAAATACAAGAGAAGTGAAAGAGGATGGAATAGCTCAAGCCAGCAGGGAGAGAACCCTTTACAATGAGGCTTAACAACCTTTATATAGAAAATTGGTTATAAGAGTGATCATGACACGTGTGTGCAGAGAAATGTCAGTCTGGGAGTGCAAGAAAGCGCATGCACTTGACTTATGTACAATCAAGCCACCTAGCCATACCCTGAAAATGCAACCCTGAGAAGGGTGGATTGACTGATCTTCCAAAGTCAGAGAATGTAGACATGACATAAGTTACCACAACAAGCATGGCCCTGCACCTCTCTTGATGGAAATCTTGCCAAAAATATTAAATGCACCCCTGTGGCTCCACAAAAGAAGGTGCACAAGTCACAAAAGTCGTCGGAGCATTTAAAGCTTTTAGTGTTGATCACGCCATCCGGAAGTTTTGCTAGCCGGAAAGAAGTCCGAGGACTTCGGTAACTCGGGTTCCCGAAGTGGGGAAGACAATGAAGGAACTTTGGAACCTTGGGGTTCTGGGGAATGGGAAGGAGAACTTCGGAACCTCGGGGTTCCAAAGTTCCGAGAAAGGGAAGAAGAGACTAAGGAAAAGGAAAAGGGGAGACCTAGCAAAGGAACTTCGGAACCTCGGGGTTCCGGAGAACTGAAAAAAGGCTAAGGAAGGAACTTCGGAACCTCGGGGTTCCGAAGAAGAGGGAAAGGCAGCAAGGAAGGGACTTCGGAACCTCGGGGTTCCGGAGTTCCGAAGAAGGCAAGGATAGGGAACTTCGGAACCTCAGGGTTTCGGAGTTCCGGAGAACTGAAGAGGAGGGGGAAGGAAAGGGAGGAACTTCGGAACCTCGGGGTTCCGGAGTTCCAAAGAAGAAAAGAAGAGAAGGCAAAGAGAATGAACTTCCTCCAGGCAAGACAACACTTCTCACCTCATAATTCTTCTGCTTTTCTCCTTGATCAACTGGGGCAGCGTTGGTCCATGGATCGTATCTCTGATTGGTTCTTACTGATGGACCAAGGGTGTCATAAAATGACAACATTTTTGGCGTTTTCTGCGAGATGCTTGCCTACTAAGCATGAAGTCCAGAAGCTTTGAGCATCCATTGGGCACCGAGTCTTCGAAAAGACCCAAAACATGTGTGTGCCATCACTTGGGGGAAAACTAGAAACTAGGGCGCACACCCTCTTAAGGAGAATGCGGTAGGTGCACAAGCACTTATGAAAGCAAAAAACAACTTCTAGTACTATATTTACATAGTCATCAACACCCTCTTCAGAAGCAGGGCTTGAGATGAATCCCATTCACTGGGATTGAAAAAACTTCGCCATCAAGCCTGGAGAGATGAAATGCATTGGCCTCCTTGCAACTAGTGATGACATATGGACCACTCCAAATAGCATCGAATTTGGAGTGTCGCCCAACCTTGGCTCTGTCTGCATCCCACTTGAGAACTAGATCTCCCTCTTTGAAGACCCTATTAGTCGCCTTTTTGTCAAAAACTTTCTTGACTTGCTCTTGATGAGTCTCAATTGTATGCATAGCTTCACTTCTAACGTCCTCCAGCTCCATCAACTCAGCTAGCCTTACTGTCATGGCATCATTCCTTGTTAATTCTAGTTGATGTGCTAGTTCAAGAGAGGGTAACTCCAGGGAAGTTGGGAGTCTTGCTTCCTTCCCATATACCAGCACAAAAGGGGAGTTACCGATTGCCCTCTTGGGTGTGATCCTGTTGGCCCATAAGGCTGTCCTCAACTTAGTATGCCATGATCTCCGGTTGTCTTCGATTGTCCTTTTGATTATCCTGATGAGGTTCTTGTTGGAAGATTTAGCTAAGCCATTACCCTGGGGGTAATAGTTGGATGACATCTTCAAGTCTACACTATGGTTAACTGCCCAAGAACTGATTTGGGTTCCAACAAATGCCCTGGCATTGTCTGATATGATGGTTGAGGGGACACTGAATCTTGTCACAATTCCCTCGAGGAATTCCAACACTGAGGCCTCAGTGGCATCCCTCAATGCGATTGCCTCTGTCCACCTAGTGAAGTAATCTGTTGCGGCCAAGATCCACTTGTGGCCAGCACTAGAAGGTGGATTTATCATGCCAATGAAGTCTAAACCCCATTGTGCGAATGGTTGATCTGCTTGGATGGGGTGAAGAGGTAGGGCAGCTAGTCTTTGCTTTCTAGAGAAGAGAGCACATTTCTTGCAATTCTTCACCCATCTATGTGAGTCACTGAATAAGGATGGCTAGTAATAACCAACCCTCATTATTTTGATAGCCGTAGTCCTTGCAGAGAAGTGGCCCCTTGAAGAGCCATCATGAAATTCCTCTAACAATCTGCTGACTTAGTTTTGCTCGATACATCTTAGTAAGAATCCATTAGAGTCTCTTCGAAAAAGAGTGCCATTCACTAAGGCATAGGGAATGGATTGCAACCTGAAATGCCTTCTTTTGGTCCGGTCCAGACCTTGGGGGTATCTACCTTCCATCAAAGAAGGTGGTCATGTCACTTATCCAACTGAATTGAGTGTCGTTACTAGTTGGTTGATCCTCTTGTAACACAAGGGCGACCTCTGAAGTAGTCTCAGAAGATGAGACAAGCTGTTCACATAGGCCCCTGCCTCTTACAAGCTTGGTGATCTTGATGTCGATGTCGTACTCCATGACCTTGGTTATCCACCCAACCCTCTTCTCACTGATGTCCTTATTTAGATGGAAATCTTTGACACTTGCATGTGGCACTAAGAGCTGGATCCTATTGTTAGACAACATGTGTCTGAACTTTTTTAATGCCCTTACAACAGTGAGGACTTGCTTCTCTACATAGCTATACTTAAGCTCATAGTCCTTTAGCCCCTCACTAAAGAAAGCAATAGGTTGCTCCAAATTATCATCGTTCAGCTGTGTTAGGACAACTAAGATGCTGGATTCTCCTCTGAAGGTATAGAGGATAAAATCCCTTTCATAGTTAGGATTGACCAGGGTAGGGGCCTGAGCAATTGCTTGTTTGATCTCTTCGAAACCGGCCCTCCCCTCCTTGGTGCAACTGAAAACCAAGTTTTTCTTCAACATGGAAGTGAGCGTTTTTACCATGGTGGCAAGGTTAGGAATGAGCCTCCTCACAAAGTTGATCCTACCAAGGAAACTTTGCAATCCTTTCTTGTGACTGGGGAGTGGAAGAGAAAGAATAGCCTCCACTTGCTCTGGATCAATGGTCAAGCCCTCCTTGGATACAATGTGTCCTAGCAACCTTCCTTGATCAGTAGCGAATACACACTTGCTAGGGTTCAAGGACACACCATACTCCCTGCATTTCATGAACACCTGCTCAAGATGACCAAGATGGCTAGCTGCATGCTTTGAATAAACAATTATGTCGTCAAGGTATATAAACACAAATTTTGCTAATACACCCTTGTAAGCCATGTCCATTGCTCTTTGAAACGTGGCACCTGCATTGGTTAGCCCAAAGGGCATTTTGCAAAAAGCATAGGTACCTGTTGATGTGTCTTTTGTACACAACCAAACACAGAATAAAATAGCTAAAGGTACCTTATCCTCTCTTGAATAAAGCTTCCCCGAATGCTGAAGATCTCGCGAGAGGATCAATCGAAGTAGCTCCAAGGTTCTGATTGTAGGTTCTCTACATGTGGATAAGTTCTTGCGGTATGATGTGATTTTGCTGGAATCACAAGGGGACTTACATTCGATGACCTGAGCATCTGATTTGCTTTGGATATCACTGGAACGTGGGTCTTTACTGATCCTTGATTTTAAAAAAAGGGAAAAGGATAAGGGTTGGAGAAGGATCTAATTCTAACACTAAGAATGTAGGAGCAATGGATGACCTTTGATGAAACTTTAACTAAGTCTTGCTTTGACATGCTAGGATCATCTCCACAAGGTTAGTGCGATCTTCTAAGGAAAGCTTTATGATGTTCAGATCACCGCTACAAGCATAGACACCGTCAGGTTGATGCATATCAATGAAGAAGCGATAATTGAAGTTAAGCTTAAGCTGAATGATTCCAGTTGACTACGCAAGGCAAGTTTGCAATCAACAAACCGCTAGTAGTATGGATATACAAATTTCACCATTGATCATACAAATTTCTTCCATTCATCTAATAACATGAAATTAAACTTGAGAAGTATAGAGACCATGCAAATTGTAGAATCGACACATAGAATTCACCATTCCTTCAATGAAGTTTACATGTCCTTTACAACAACATCTTGGCAACAATCTTTGCCTTCTCCTTCTACTCTACTCTAAAATGCTATCTTTATCTCTTTTTGCTAATTCCTAACTATTAACTAATCTCTGACTATTAACTATTAACTCTTACAAATGAGGAGCCAAGGCTTTATATAGAGAGCCCTTTATAAACAGATGGCTCTGATTGACTTAGAATCAATGGCTAGGATTACAAGATAGAAACCCTAATTAGGGTTTGTTATAACAAACTTCTCTAGCCAATGAGAAAATTACATTCAATATTTGAGAACCAATAGGAAATAGGGGTAGGTGCCTCGAAGTTTGTGTCGTCCCCGATAAATGAGGTACATTGAATCTGGACATGTTGAGGTGGACCAATCCAACTGGAGGAGCCGTGACTGGGATGCCACCTTGTCTGACACCTGTGTCTTGGTTGATCCTCCTCTGTCCTTGATGTGATGAATGATATACCTCCTTGACTCTCATGTGCTTGATGAGGCTTCCTTACTGTCAAGTCTTCTTTCTCCGGTAGCATAGCTCGCCTTGAAGTGTTGGTAAGGTCATTCTTCTTTGTAATCCTGTGGTCTTTATGTGGTAGAATGGAGTCCTTTAGGATAGCTTAGAACTCATTGAACACTTGAAATCTCCCAATGCTTTTCTCGAACACTTGAAGTCTTCCTCCATGCATTTGGAGTGTCCTTGATGATGATGGACTAGAATAGGTCGTCCTTGTCTTGGCTTGATTTTCTTCCACCTGCAAAACAAACCAAAAGATGATCAAGTACACGATGTATTTATCTCAAGATAGCATTCCATACCTTAAATCATTAATGAGAAGGCATCAAAATGGAATTTGCCTTAGAATCCTTCACAGGGACAGGCTTATAAGAATTTCGCTAGGACCCTTTGGAAGGGTCAGGAGCGAATTTTGATGAAGTTGCTCAATCAGACCTTATTCTCAACATTACTTCACCAAGATCAAGTCATTAACCTCCAAAATTGCCAAGGAATAGGTTTCGCTCAAGGACCTAGGCAAAACATTAGACTACTTAGGAATTTCGCTCTGGACCCTTTGAAAGGGTCAGGAGCGAAATTCGCATTGTTGGCTCAAATCACATTCCTTTAGCCCTGCACTTCACTTGACCTTTGAATCGCTTTCTCCTGAAGACATCATTGATTTGACCCTCAAAAAAACCAAAAAAGAGGATTTCGCTTTGGACTTCGGCCAAGGACAGGACCTATAGAGAATTTTGCTCTGGACCCTTTGGAAGGGTTAGGAGTGAAATTAACATACTAGGACAAAATCTTCACATTTTGTGACCACAACTTTTTCAAATGCATGTCTAAGGATCCCCTTAATCTCAACCAACACCAAGTTTGATGCAAAATTGGAGCAAAATGGAGTTTTTAAGGATTTCGCTCCAGACCCTTTGGAAGGGTCAAGAGCGAAATTCCTGATTAGGCTCAAGTTCTATCATTTCTCCACTCCAAAATGCCTCCCAAGGCAAGCATACACTAGTCTTCTTTCTACCTAGGCTTAGGAATCCTTACCTTGACCTTAATCATGAGCAAATTATGTGAAATTGAGAATTTTGCTCTGGACCCTTTGGAAGTGTCAGGAGCGAAATTCAAGTTTTAGACTTATTTCTTTACTTCCTTCACTTCAATTCACCTTACAAGGCAAGAATACCTCACTCCACCTTCAACCATGCCATAGGAATCAATGTTTTGGCTTCACACAAGGAGAAAATATGTGGTTTGAAGAAATTCTCCTTTTAGGTTGATTTTTCTTACTTAGCTCCATTCTTCTCACTTTGATCTACCTTGAATCTCTATTTGGATCCTTCTCCCATGCATGCAACACTTGTTTGACCCTCAAAATGGCCAGAAAGGAGAATTTCGCTAAAAATCATGGCCAGGGACAGGACCTATTTAGGATTTCGCTCTAGACCCTTTGGAAGGGTTAGGAGTGAAATTCTAGTTTTGAGCACATTTCTTCCTTCTTTCAACTCCAAACCACCTCAAAAGGCAAGGACACGTCACTCCACACCTATCTATGCCATAAAAACCAAGGATTTGACCATCTCCAAGGGAAAATAGGTGTCCTTCAAGAATTTCGCTCTGGACCCTTTGGAAGGGTTTGGAGCGAAATTCTAGTCTTAGCTTAATTCCTTCACGTTTGGTGATCATAAGCAACTCAAAGCCATGCCTAAGGACATCTTCAAACTTGATCTACGCTTGGCTAGACATAAAATTGAGAGGAAAAGGTAGATTTTAGGAATTTCGCTCTGGACCCTTTGGAAGGGTCATGAGCGAAATCCAAGATTGAGGCTTGATTCTTCATTCCCTTCGCCCTCATTCACTTCCTAAGGCAAAACATGTTGATTTACTTCCAAATACTCCCAAGGGACTAAGATCTTGGTCCAAACTAGGAAGAAATGGGCGTGTTCTTGGAATTTCGCTCTGGACCCTTTGGAAGGGTCAAGAGCGAACTTCTTGACTAAGGTTGATTTCACACTCCATTGCTTCTCTTTGCTTTCAAGCTTGATAAAACTCACTTCTCCTCACAATAATCAAATCCATCTGCCATCCTTTTAGCTCAAAACAAGATCGTTTTCATCATTTTAGGCAAGATAGGGGGTCAAACTAAGGATTTCGCTTTGGACCTAGGCCAAGGATAGGACCTATAGGGAATTTCGCTCTGGACCCTTTGGAAGGGTCAGGAGCGAAATTCTCCTTTTGGGTTGATTTCTACCACTTCATCGCCTCAAACCTCTTCTCAAAGGCAAATATGCATCAAAGCCTCCTCAACCATGCCTCAAAAATCCAAAACTTGGCCATATCAAAGAGCAAAATAGAGGAAAAGTGAATTTCGCTCTGGACCCTTTGGAAGGGTTAGGAGCGAAATTCTCATTTTAGGCTCATTTTCACCTTTTTCCTCCTTTCTTTGGCTTGGATATAACTTATTAGGCCTCTCCTGATCATCCTCCAGTCCAAGTTAGCATTCACTTCAAGGTTTTGTGAAGAAAAAAGGGTCTCATATGAATTTCGCTCTGGACCCTTTGGAAGGGTCAGGAGCGAAATTCCTCCTTATGCTCAAATCCTGACTTCATTTTCATATTTCTTCACTCCAAATAAGTGTTTTGCCCTCAATAATGCCTGGGAATGAGTTAGTTCTAAGTTTGGATCAAAGTAGAATGTCCTATAGAGGAATTCGCTCTGGACCCTTTGGAAGGGTCAGGAGCGAAATTGAACTTCGCTTTGGACCCTTTGGAAGGATCAGGAGCGAAAGTTGACATTTTGGTCTCTCCGTCAGGATTCATATATGGAATATAACATTTAAGTATAAGAAAGAAGAAAGACTTATACTTTAAGTTATATTCCATATATACTGTCAGGATGTTTGAGAGTGGTTTTGGACCTCCAGGAGTTATAATGCAAAATTTAGTTTTTGGAGGATTCTTCAATTTTCCAGACTTAGTCAAATTTCAAGATCAGGATGACATTCCAGACTTCATCACTCACCAATTTGACCTAACTTAGATCTTCAAAGGTGATATTCACTCACCAAGCTTCATTGACCTCCTGAAACTCAAACAAGACACTATTAGCAACAAGAGCAAAACTAGGCCTAAGGGAGACTTTCAAACAAACTCTAACCTGGAGCACCTGCTGATTCCCCCTGGCTCAAGCAGAGCCTGCCATCCTAGTGATCCCCCTAGCGCACTCAAAATGCAAAGGCAAACAGACAAAACCCTAAAAACCTAGAAAGCAAACCCCACAAAGCAAAAAAAGTAGGGGTCCCCATTTGCAATGGGGCGATGTGTGAATACGTCACAACAGTACCCCACTTAGTAGTAAATGCAGTCTTGTATTGGTCTGATTCTTGGACCAAGATTTGATTGTAGCCCGAATACCCATCCAAGAATGAAAATCTTTTTGAGCCATTGACCTTTTGGAGAATCTGCTCCATAGAGGGAAGGGGATAGTGATCCTTGAGGGAGGCTCTATTGAGATCCCTAAAGTCTACACATAGTCTGATTTCCCCATTCTTCTTTCTTACAGGGACAAGGTTGGCCACCCAGGAGGAGTGCTTGATAGAGAAGATGATATTGGCTTTTATGAGCTTGGTCAACTCCTTCCTTATTAGTGGCTCAATCTTGGGGTTTATTGGCCTTTGCTTTTGTCTAACTGGTTTTGCATCTGGGTTTAGCTCTATAGTATGCTGGGCTAAACCCTTCAAATCTTCATAGGTCCAAGCAACTATGTCATTGTATTTTTGGCAAAGCTCAACAAAGGCCTCTTGTTCGGTTGAGGAACACACCTTGCCCAAGTTTAGAGACCTACCCTCGGCGACAAAAACTAGCTTGTAATCACCCCTCTTTGCAGCCAAGTTCATCTTCTTCTTCAACTGATCATCCGAGTTGAAAATACCTTACAAGGTAACTAGACCTTTAGGCAACTTGTTGGAGTTGAGCTGCATGATTTGATCTCCATATTGGTCTTGTAGCTTAGACTGATTTTTAGCAGAAAATTCTGCTTCATTTTGCAAGAAGTTGATGATCCGCCGATCGCTTTCGAACACTTGCCAATTTACCTGATTGTCTGAGACAACAGGCCTCACAACAAGCCTGATGTGTTGCTCCTTCTCATTTACAACATGCGTTGGTATGTCGAATTGAGCACCAACCACTGCAAGCATATCAACATGCTTGTTTTGACCTCTAGGAATGCTCTGGATATTGAAGGCCTCGAATCCTTCAATCAAATCCCAAACCCTGTGTTTGTATGATTTGAGTAGGTTGTTCTTTGTTATACTTTGAGCTTAGATGTGGTTAACCACCAACTCACTATCTCCAAATACTTGTGCAAAGATTTGATCTTTCTGCTTTGTGCAAGCTGAAGACCTTGGATCAAGGCATCATACTTAGCGACATTGTTGGTGCAACCAAACTGAAGCCTAAAAGAGAAGAAACATTTCTCTTGCTCAGAAGAAACAAGCATCACACCAGCACCAACACCGTTCTTGTTTCTTGAACCATCAAAAAACATGCTCCATAACCCCTCTGAATCTCCTTGTGTCTTGATGAGGTTAGGGATAGCAGTATCTTCTTCATGGATACAATAGGTGCCAAGCCCAGTCTCTTCAGTCTCAGCTAACATATCAAACTAAAAAGCATTGGCCCATTCGTCCAACAAACAATCAGGGACCTCTTGCAAAAGAGTAGCAGGCTCACTCTTCATGCAAAGTGCAATTCATGTTTATAGGGCTGGGGGTGTAAGGCTCAATGTGGTTTTGGGCAATGGGCTCTGCCCTTATGGTAACCTTGGTACCATACCTTGTTCGAAATAGCATGTGGGACCAATTAGAAGACAGGTACCCACCTATCTTGGCGGTGAAGTCTCTAGACAGGCAGATGGCAAAGAAGGCAGGGAGGTTGCTGATTGATACGTCTTGCAAGACAGTGCAACCAGGGCATGCATGCAAGGTTAACTTCAATTTTTTAACAACCCCAACTGTCTTAATAGAAGTGCCATCTAATTGAACCACCCCTTTAGTCACAGGTTCATATTCTATGCTAAGAAGATCAGCTACCTTCTTAGGCATGACTGAGCTACTAGCTCCTGAATCTATCATGCAGTTGTGAACTAAGTTATAGCCTATGATTAAGGAGAGATAGAAGGGGGGAGGCTTGCTGATCTTGCTTGAATCTTCTTCCTCCTTGGGTTGTACCAAACTGGTGGAGACTGCCTTTCCGCTGACTGCTGCTTCGTCACCTGATTGGTGGATGTCCTTCAGTGCCTCCTTAAGCAAATCCCTTTGAGATGGGATGGAAAGGGCCTCCCACATAGTGACGTTGAGGTTGGCCTTCTTCATCTGATCAACTATGTTGAAAGGAACACCAGCTGATTTTAGAGGCC